>NC_086449.1:205841888-206134446 GCF_028390025.1 Pseudophryne corroboree
TACTGTCACGTCTCTAAAAGAGCCTACGGCTAAAAGTGTGGAGGGTTGTCTGAAAGCGATTTACACCATCACGGTTGCTGCACAAAGGCCCTCTACTGCAGCAACACTGCAGGGGCTATTGAAGCATGGGCCCTAGAGTTGGAAGCTGAAATCTCTTCAGACCATGCTAGACAATGCTTGTCATATATTGTCACAGCTTCTCACTATATTAAAGAGGCGGCTTCTGATGCCGGTATTCTAGCAGCCAAGGCCTCTACTACATCAGGCCTGGCTCGCCGGCTATTGTGGCTGAGATCCTGGTCTGTGGATCTGGACTCAAGAAAAACCCTGGAGGTACTCCCTTTCAAGGGAGATATTCTGTTTGGGGAAGACTTAAATGAGATAGTGGCTGACTTGGCTACTGCCAAAACTGCCTGTCTGCCAAGTACCGCTCCTTCTCTGTCGAAGGCTAAAGGTACTTCATTTCGCCCCTTTCGTCCTTCAGGTAAAGCAAAAGGTCAGGCGTACAACAAGCAGGCCCGCACTTCCAAACCTGGTAAGCCGAAGCCCAAGAGAGCCTGGGATGCCCATCTGCCAGCGTCCAAGACGGATAAGCCTGCCGCATGACGGGGCGGGCTTCCCCCTGGGGGATCCCAGGGTGGGGAGCCGGCTTCTAGGGTATACCCAGGAATGGTTGAAGACCACTTCAGATGCCTGGGTACGGGAAGTCGTCACTCGAGGTTACGCCATAGCCTTCAAAAACCGACCCCCTCATCTATTTTGCCCGACAGACGCCCCGTTGGACCAGACAAAGGCAAACACTCTACATTTGGTGGTACAGACCCTCCTGGATACAGGAGTCGTGGTACAGGTTCCTCTTGCTAAGAGGGGCCGGGGGTACTATTCTCCGCTGTTTCTAGTCCCGAAACCAAACGGGTCCTCTCGGCCCATTCTCAATCTCAAAGCATTGAACAGGTTTGTGAAAGTTTCCAAGTTACGTATGGAAACCCTTCGCTGTATAGTTCTGGCCTTGGAATTACATGGTCTCCCTGGGCATACGGGATGCTTACCTGCATATTCCTATAGCAGTGTCACATCAGCAATACCTGAGGTTTGCGATTGGCAACCTCCATTACCAGTTTCGGGCGTTACCTTTTGGTTTAACTACGGCTCCGCGAGTCTTCACCAAAGTTATGGCGGTGATGACGGCGGTACTCCGCCGTCAAAGGGTCAGGATACTGCCATATCTGGACGATTTGTTAATCCTGGCAAATTACCCAGATATTCTCCTACGTCATCTGGATATGACTGTCCAGTTTCTACAAGCCCACGGGTGGCTCATCAACTGGAAGAAATCCTCCCTGGTCCCTGCTCAGAGCATGGTGCACCTGGGGGCGCTATTGGACACTCACAACCAGTGGTTGTTCTTGTCTCAGGAGAAAGTCCTGAAGCTTCAGGACAGGATTCGTTGCTTCCTTTCTCGTCCGCAAGTGTCGATACATTCGGGAATGCAGGTGCTGGGCCTCATGGTATCAGCATTCGACATGGTGGAGTGGTGCTCAAATTCATTCTCGTCCCCTCCAGAGGCTGATTCTAGCCAAGTGGGATGGCCTGCCCCACCGGATCAGGTCTCACATGATCTCATTGACTCCGGAGGTCCGTCTGTCGCTGCACTGGTGGCTCCAGGACCAATGATTGTACAGGGGCCGTCCCTTCTGGATATCCAACTGGGTCCTGTTGACGACAGATGCCAGTCTCAGCAACACTCCCTTCAGGGTCGGTGGACCAAAGAGGAATCTATCCTCTCGATCAACATTCTGGAATTGCGGGCGGTCTTCAATGCTTTGACCCTGGCCCAGTATTTAATTCAGAACCGTCCTGCTCAAGTACAGTCGGACAATGCCACCACAGTGGCTTATATAAATCATCAAGGCGGCACTCAAAGCCTTTTGGCAATGAAGGAAGTCTCACAGATTCTACATTGGGCTGAACGCCATCTACCGGCCATATCGGTAATATTCATTACGGGAGTCCTGATTTGGGAAGCGGACTTTCTCAGTCATCAGGACGTGCATGCCGGTGAGTGGAGCCTCCATCCAGAAGTGTTTCAACTCCTAGTAGAGAAGTGGGGCCTTCCAGACGTAGATCTGATGGCGTCTCAACACAATCACAAGGTTCCGGTCTTTGGAACAAGGACAAGGGATCCTCAAGCAGCATTCGTCGATGCGCTGGCGGTGCCGTGGAGGTTTCGGCTGCCGTACGTGTTCCCTCCGGTGTCACTCCTGCCCAGGGTAATTCGGAAGTTCAAGCAAGAAAAAGGAATTCTGCTTCTCATAGCTCCAGCATGGCCCAGACGGCACTGGTTTTCAGACCTGCAGGGCCTATGGTCGGTGCGTCCAATTCTACTTCTACAACGCCCAGACCTCCTCGTTCAGGGACCCTGTGTCTACCAGCACCTAGCCCGGCTGTCTTTGACGGCGTGGCTCTTGAAGCCTCCATCTTGAGGACTAAAGGGTTTTCTGAGGCGGTCATTCAAACTATGTTGCGGGCCCAGAAACTGGCATTCTTACTTTGTTTGGTGCGCATCTAACGATTATGACGCTTCCAAGTTTAGTATAGCCAAGTTGTTGGCCTTTCTTCAGCAGGGCCTGGACTTAGGCCTGCGTCTGGCCTCCCTCAAGGTTCAAATATCTGCCTTGTCGGTGTGGTTTCTGAGAAAAATTGCGACCTTACCTGATGTACATACCTTTACTCAGGGTGTGTTGTGTATCCAACCTCCCTATGTCCCACCTGTGGCTTCTTGGAACTTGTTGGTGGGTTTGGAGGCGTTACAAGAGTCTCCGTTTGAACCTCTTGTTTCAGCTGATCTCAAGTGGCTTTCCCTTAAGGTGGTGTTTCTGCTGGCTATTGCTTCAGCTAGAAGAGTGTCGGATTTAGGTGCCTTGTCTTGTAGTTCCCCATATCTGATGTTTCACCATGACCGGGTGGTTCTTAGGACTCGTTCCTGTTATTTACCTAAGGTGGTTTCTTCGTTCCACCTTACCCAGGAGATTTCCGGTACTTGTTTCTCCTGATCTGTCTCCCAAAGAGCGGTCTTTGGATGTGGTACGGGCTCTCCGTATCTATGTGAAGAGAACTGCTTCTGTTAGGAAATCTGATTCTCTCTTTATTCTGTTTGGATTTCACAAATGGGGCTGGCCTGCTCACAAGCAGACTTTGGCCAGATGGATTAGAATGGTGATTGCACATGCTTATGTGAGGGCTGTTCTGTCAGCTCCTGCTCACATTACGGCCCATTCTACTCGGTCTGTTGGACCTTCTTGGGCGGCCCGCTGTGGTGCGACCCTTGAACAATTGTGCAAGGCAGCTACTTGGTCCTCAGTGAACACGTTCATTAGGTTCTATGCCTTCAATACCGCCGCTTCCCAGGATGCTTCCTTTGGACGCCGGGTTCTTGTGCCCGCTACAGTGCGTCCCCTCCCATAAGGAACTGCTTTAGGACATCCCCAATGTCTATCCTTGTGGAGCCCAGTGTACCCCGCAGCAGAAAACGAGTTTTATGGTAAGAACTTAACAAAGGTAACTCTTTCTGCGAGGTACACTGGGCTCCACAAGGCGCCCACCCTAACGCACTTAACTTTTTTGGGTTGGTATGGCATTAGCCGCTGACACTTCTCCTGTCGGGAGTGTGTGGGGTTTGTGGCAACTGGCAGTTGTCGTCTCTTTTACTTGCTACTGCATTGGGCTGGTTAACAAAACTGAGCTCCTGTGCACGGAGGGGACGCTATGCATCTTGGGAAGAAGGTCAAAGCTTTTGAGCCTGTTGGTGCTTTGGATCAAGATCCTACTCTATACCCAATGTCTATCCTTGTGGAGCCTAGTGTACCTCGTAGAAAGAGTTTTAACAAAGGTTAGTTCTTACCATAAAACTCGTTTTTACTGTGTCTTGTGTAAGATATGGTCATATTTTGGATATGTTTCTTAGATGTATGTGAAATGATCTTGAGAGATTGAATGTGGGGAACAAAGGATAGTTCAGAATCAAGAATGACACCTAGGCAGCGAGCTTGTGGGGTAGGGATGACTGCCGAGTTATCAACAGTGATAGAGATATCAGGTTGGTAACTACTATTGGCTGGTGGAAATATAATTAATTCTGTTTTGGAAATATTAAGTTTGAGGTGGTGAGATGTCATCGAAGATGAAATGGCCGAAAGGCATGCAGTGACAATGCCCAATACAGATGGTGACAAATCTGGGGAGGATAGGTCGATTCGAGTATCATCTGTATTCAGATGGTACTGAAATCCAAGAGAGTTGATTAGTTTGCCAAGAGATGTAGTATAGATAGAGAAAAGCAGAGGACCTAAGACTGAGCCTTGCGGTTCTTCAACTGAGACTACTCCAACTATTTCTTCATTAAAGTGGAACTTTGAGACCACCTTCTATTCTCCCTGGGGAATTTGCTTCAATTGTCCTTGTAGGAAAGTACATTCCCTCCGTAAGCCTGCGCAAACAAAGCCCTCCATCACCTGGCCGCCAGCATATCTCACACAGAGCAAAAACACCCAGACTCTGCTACTTGTGCTGGGTGACTTCAACAGGACCAACCTAAGCCAGGAACTACCAAAGGGAAGGGCGCACCCTGGATCATTGCTACACCACCCCCAAGTCGAGTTTCTCTGAAAAAAGACTTTTGTTAGGTTTATTATTTTCAGGGAGACCTGCTGGCAACAGGCTCCCTACATCGTGGGACTGAGGGGAGAGAAGCAGACCTACTTCTGTGAGTTTCAAGGCTCTGCTTCTTAGGCTACAGGACACCATTAGCTCCTGAGGGTCTGATCGCTAGGTACGCCTAGATACACGTTCCTGGAGCCTGCCGTCACCCCTCTTGCAGAGCCAGAAGTCAGAAGTTGGGTGAGTAGAGGAAGATCAGAAGACTTCAGTGACGGCTTCGAGGTACCGCGCTGCGCGCCATGCTCCCACACACACAGCGGCACTTCAAGGTGCAGGGCGAGGGGGGGGGGGGTGCCCTGGGCAGCATAAATCCTCATTTAAGTAACTGTCAAAAGTGGTATATAGTGCCTGGGCACTGAATCTAAACCCCCACCAGTATAAATATTTGAAAAATAGCAGGGCTGAAGTGCACCGTTAAGGGGGCGTGGCTTAGCCCTCACAGCTCTCATCAGCGCCATTTTCTCTCACAGAGCTGCAGCGACGCTGGTCCTGTCCTCCTACACTGCTGTACAAGTAACAGGGTGCAAAACGGAGGGGGGGGGGGGGGGGGGGGATGGGACAGTTAATTTGGTGCTGGTTTAATAATAATAAAAGTGCTAACAGGTCTGAGGCATTGTATAAAATGTTTCAGTACCGGGATAGGTGCTGGGTTGTGAGCTGGCAAACTCTCTCTGTGTTTCTCTGACAGGCTTTACTGTGGGTCTGTCCCCTATATGCCCAGTGTGTTTGTGGTGTCGGTACACGTGTCGGCATGTCTGAGGCCGAGTGCTCTTCCCAGGAGGAGGCTGGATTAGGGAAAGAAACGACTGTGGGAGTGACCCTGATGCCTGATTGGGTAAATGTTTTGAGTGCTTTGAATGCAAATGTGGCTCTATTAAATAAGAGATTGGATAAGTCCGAGTCTCAGACCCAGGCATGGAAGAAATCCGTGGAGGATGTGTTGTCACAAGTTCAGACCCCCTCGGGTCACAAAAGCGTTCTTTTACCCAGATAGCAGATACAGATACCGACACGGACTCTGACTCCAGTGTCGACTATAGTGATGCCAGATTAAATCCAAAACTGGCTAAAAGCATTCAGTACATGACTGTGGCGATAAGACGTGTTACATATCACGGAGGACCCTGCTGTTCCTGATACAAGGGTGTTTATGTTTAAAGGAAAGAAACCTGAGGTAACGTTTCCTCCCTCTCATGAACTGAACGCTCTTTTTGAAAAGGTTTGGGAAAATCCTGACAAGAAGTTTCAGATTCCCAAGAGAATTCTGGTGGCATATCCGTTCCCCTCTGGGGATAGGGAAAAGTGGGAGTCAACCCCCACTGTGGACAAAGCTCTGTCACGGCTGTCCAAAAAGGTGGCGCTTCCGTCTCCTGCCACGGCAGCCCTAAAAGAACCTGCGGATCGTAAGCGAGAAAATACATTGAAATCCATTTATGTCACTACGGGTACGCTACTCAGACCTGCCGCTGCTTCGGCGTGGGTGAGTAGTGCTATTGAAAAGTGGGCAGATAACTTGTCATCTAAGTTAGATACCCTGGATAGGGATAACATTCTTTTGACTCTGGGTCATATCAGGGATATGCTGCAGCCTACCTTAGGGAAGCTGCGAGGGACATTGGCCTTTTGGGATCAAGAGCCAATGCTATGGCAGTCTCAGCTAGGAGAGCATTGTGGATTCATCAATGGAATGCTGACTCTAAGAAGGCTATGGAGTCTCTGCCGTATAAAGGTGGTGTCTTGTTTGGTGACGGCCTGGTATCTACGGCTACCACAGGCAAGTCATCTTTTTTTACCTTATGTTCCTGCACAACAAAAGAAAACGCACCAATAGCAGATGCAGTCCATTCGGCCCAATAAATATAAAAAAGGACGAGGGTCTTCCTTCCTTGCTTCTAGAGGAAGACGAAAGGGAAAAAGGTCACCGGCTGTGGCTGGTTCCCAAGAGCAGAAGTCCTCTCTGGCTTCTACCAAATCCACTGCATGATGCTGGGACTGACTCCTCTGCGGGAGTCCGCACCAGTGGGGGCACGTCTCCGACTCTTCAGTCATTTCTGGGTTCGTTCGACCTTAGACTCATGGGTATTAGAAATAGTGTCCCAAGGGTACAAGCTGGAATTTCAAGACGTGCCCCCTCGACGATTGTTCAAATCAGCCTTACCAGTTTCTCTTCCGGACAGGGAGGTGGTATGCGGTGCTATACAAAAACTATGTCAAAATCAAGTCATTGTCATGGTGCCCCACATCACAACAGGGACAAGGCTTTTATTCGAGCCTGTTCGTGGTCCCGAAGACAGACGGCTCGGTCAGACCTATTCTGAACTTAAAATCCCTCAATTTCTATCTAAAAAAATTCAAATTCAAGATGGAGTCTCTCCGGGCAGTAATCTCCAGTCTGGAGGAAGGGGATTTTATGGTGTCGGTCGACATAAAGGATGCCTACTTACACGTCCCCATATATCCTCCACATCAGGCTTACCTGAGGTTTTCCGTTCAGGATTGTCATTACCAATTTCAGACGTTGCCGTTTGGTCTGTCCACGGCTCCGAGGGTTTTCACCAAAGTTATGGCGGAAATGATGGTTCTCCTGCGCGAGCAAGGAGTCACAATTATCCCGTACTTGGACTATCTCCTGATAAAAGAGAGGTCCAAGGAACAATTACTGCAGAGCGTGACGCTCTCCCTGACAATTCTACAACAACATGGTTGGCTCCTAAACTTGCCAAAATCACAGTTGGTTCCGACGACAAGACTGTCGTTCTTGGGTATGATTCTGGACACGGAATTACAGAGAGGTTTTCTTCCAGTGGAAAAGGCTCTGGAAATTCAGAACCTGGTCAAACAGATTCTGAAGCCAGCAATAGTGTTGATTCATCAATGCACTCGGTTGCTAGGGAAGATGGTGGCGGCCTACGAGGCCATTCAGTTTGACAGATTCCATGCCAGGAGTGTTTCAGTGGGACCTGTTGGACAAATGGTCCGGATCATGCACATGCACCGACCAATAATCCTGTCTTCCAAAACCAGAATCGCACTCCTGTGGTGACTGCACAGCTCTCTCCTCCTAGGAGGGACGCAGATTCGGGATCCAGGACTGGATCCTGGTGACCACGGATGCGAGTCTCCGAGGCTGGGGTGCAGTCACACAGGGGGAAAATTTCCAGGGAAAATGGTCAAGCCAGGAAGCTTGTCTACACATAAACATTCTGAAGTTAAGGGCCATTTACAACGACATTCTACAAGCGGAACATCTTCTTCTTTGCAATCTGCCCGTCTTGATTCAGTCGGACAACATAACAGCAGTGGCGTACGTAAACCGCCAGGGCGGAACGAAGAGCAGAGGGGCAATGGCAGAAGCCACAAAAGTTTTCTGCTGAGCGGAAAGGCATGTAAGCACTCTGTCAGCGGTCTTCATTCCAGGTGTAAACAACTGGGACGCAGACTTCCTCAGCAGACATGATCTCCATCCGGGAGATTGGGGTCTTCATTAAGAGGTCTTTGCAGAAGTGACAAGTCGTTGGGGAATTCCTCAAATAGACATGATGGCGTCTCACCTCAACAAAAAACTCCCGAGATATTGTTCCAGGTCGAGGGACCCTCAAGCAATAGCAATGGACGCCCTAGTGACACATGTGTGTTTCGGTTGGTATATGTGTTCCCTCCGATTCCACTCATTCCAAAAGTGATAAAGATCATAAGAAGAACAAGGGTTCAGGCAATCCTCATTGTTCCAGACTGGCCAAGGAGGGCTTGGTATCCAGATCTTCAGGAACTGCTCATAGGAGATCCCTGGCCTCTTCCTCTACGAGAGGATCTGTTACAGCAGGGGCCGTGCGTGTGCCAAGACTTACCGCGGCTTTGTTTGACAGCTTGGAGGTTAAGCGCAGGATCCTAGCCCGAAAGGGTATTCCCAGTGCAGTAATTACCACACTGCTTCAGGCTAGAAAAGAAGTAACGGCGAATCATTATCACCTTATTAAGAGAAAATGTGCGTCTTGGTGTGAATCCAAGAGGCTCGTACGGAAGAATTTCAGCTGGGCCGTTTTCTCCATTTCCTGCAAGAAGGGGTGAATGCGGGCCTAAAGTTAGGCTCAATTAAAGTACAAATTTCGGCCTTGTCAATTTTCTTTCAAAAATAATTGGCTTCCCTTCCGGAAGTTCAGACTTTCGTGAAAAGCGTACTGCACATCCAACCTCCCTTTGTGCCCCCGGTGGCACCATGGGATCTTAACGTGGTGTTGCGGTTCCTGCAATCTCATTGGTTTGAACCTTTACGTAAGGTAGAGTTGAAATTCGTCACTTGGAAAGTGATCATGCTGTTGGCCTCTGCAAGGCGGGTGTCTGAATTGGCGGCTTTGTCTCACAAGAGCCCCTATTTAATCTTCCATGAATTTCTGCCTAAAGTGGTGTCATCGTTTCACATGAACCAACCTATTGTGGTGCCAGTGGCTACTGACTCCTTTGAGGAATCGAAGTCTCTAGATGTGGTCAGAGCTTTGAAAATTTTTGTAACCAGAACGGCTCAGATTAGGAAAACAGAGGCTCTGTTTGTCCTGTATGATCCCAACAAGATTGGGGCTCCTGCTTCCAAGCAGACTATTGCACGCTGGATCTGTAATACGATTCGGCAAGCTCATTCTACAGCTGGATTGCCGTTACCGATATCGGTGAAGGCCCATTCTACCAGAAAGGTGGGCTCATCCTGGGCGGCTGCCCGGGGGGTGTCTGCATTACAGCTTTGCCGAGCAGCTACTTGGTCGGGTTCAAACACTTTTGCAAAGTTTTACAAGTTTGATACCCTGGCTAAGGAAGACCTTTGTTTGGTCAATCGGTGCTGCAGAGTCATCCGCACTCTCCTGCCCGTTCTTGAGCTTTGGTATAAACCCCATGGTTCTTGAAGTGTCCCCAGCATCCTCTAGGACGTAAGGAGAAAATAGGATTTTAATACCTACCGGTAAATCCTTTTCTCTTAGTCCGTAGAGGATGCTGGGCGCCCGTCCCAGTGCGTACTGTATCTGCAGTTATTGGTTATGGTTACACACGTGTTGTGTTGCGGTTATAGTCAGCCTGTTGCTGTCATTATTCATGCCGTTGCATGCGTTCGGTTGAATGCCATGTTTGAGGTGTGAGCTGATATGTATCTCACCTTAGTTTAAATCAAAATAAATCCTTTCCTCGAAATGTCCGTCTCCTTGGGCACAGTTCCTATAACTGGAGGAGGGGCATAGAGGGAGGAGCCAGTTCACACCCCTTTTAAAGTCTTAAGTGCCCATGTCTCCTGCGGATCCGTCTATACCCCATGGTTCTTGAAGTGTCCCCAGCATCCTCTACGGACTAAGAGAAAAGGATTTACAGGTAGGTCAGTGTTTCCCAACCGCGGTCCTCAAGGCACACTAACAGTCCTGGTTTTAGTGATATCCAGGCTTCAGCACAGGTGACTTAATTAGTAGCTCAGTTATTTTGATTTAACCATCTGTGCTGCAGCCTGGATATCACTAAAACCTGCACTGTTGGTGTGCCTTGAGGACCGTGGTTGGGAATGCCTGCGGTAGGTATTAAAATCCTATTTTGTTTACTAGAATCTGAAAAAGACTTCTGGGTGCAAGGCCCATTATCCTGTATGAATGTCGTGCCGACTGAGAGAGTCCGCTTCTCAATTTAGGACTCTGGGTATGAATACAGTGGACACAGCTGGATGAAGTTCTGCCCACCGTAATGTGCGGCTTACCTGCCTCATTACCATCAGACGGCAAGTGCCTCCTTGATGATTGAGGTACGCTACTGCAGTGGCGTTGTCCGACTGAATCTGTTTGGCATGAAGTACTTCTTTTGCCTGGGTGAGTGCCATATAAATGGCCCGAAGGTCCAGGACATTGATTGGCAGACAACTTTCCTCCCTGGTCAAACGACCCTGGAGAGAGTATTGTTCTTTTACGGACCCCCAGTTTTGGAGACTGGCGTCCGTTGTCAGAAGCACCCAGTCTGAGATCCAAAAGGGTTGACCTTTCTCTAGATCAGTGGTTCCCAAACTGTGTGCCGTGGCACCCTGGGGTGCCGCGGGACAGTTGCAGGGGTGCCTCAGGTTGGTGCTCCAGGACCAATTCAAACTATTTATTGTCAATGTAATAGGCAAAACTAGTGCTTGTGGCTGCCAATCATAAAATATGTGAACAAACAGAAGTGAATCTTGTCCCTTGCCACAGAACTGAACCTAAGGATGACATCTAAACATAATTTAATATTTCTTTCTAAATTTCTCAATAAGAAACGTTTGGCCTAGGGGTGCAGTGAAAAAAAATATGTTATTCTAGTGTGCCGTGATTCAAAAAAGTTTGGGAACCACTGCTCTAGATGAAACGTCTGTAGCCAGCAGGCTAGTGACTGACAAACTTTCTGTGGAATGGTCATTGACTTTTTATTGTCTGATGCTGTCCATTCCATCTGGAGACAATCAGATGTTGAAAAAGTCTTGAATGGAACTGAGCGTATTCTACAATGCCGAACGCCGAGACCATTGATCCCAGAATACGCATTGCTGCATGAATGTATACTTTCCTGCAAATTCTCGTCTGTATCGTGGATATTTTGTCCTGAGGTAGAAAGATTCACTGAAGACTGGTATCCAACACAGCCCCTAGGTGCGTCATCCGCTGGGATGGAACTAGGGAAGACTTTGTCCAATTTATGAGCCGGCTATGAGTCTGTAGGCAGGTTATTGTCACTTGTAGATGGCAGTGGAGAATTTCCTGGGACTGTGCCAGGATTATCAGGTCGTCTAGATATGGGAACATTTTTATTCCCCGATGTTGTGCGTGAGCTGCCATCACCACCATAATTTTGGAGCTGTGGCAAACCCAAAGGGTAGAGCCTGAAACTGAAAGTGTTGTTGGAGGACTGCAAACCTGAGATAGCACTGATGAGAAAGTGCTATTGGTACAATGTAGGTAGGCATCTTGAATGTCCAGGGACACCATGATATCCTCTAGCTCCATAGTCAGGATAAAGGGTTCGTGATGTTTCCATATGGAATCAAAGCACCCAAATAGATTTGTTCAGAGATTTGAGATTGAGTCGGTGAGACCAATTTGGTTTCTGAACCAGGAACAGGTTTGAATAGAAACCTTGCCATCATTGTGCTGAAGGAACTGGTATTATCACTCCTAAATGTAGCAACTTCTGAACTGCCTCTTGTAAAGCCCTGGCCTTTGTTGCCACTGGTAGCAGGCTGGTACAAAAGAACTGTTGAGGGGGGTGCTTCTTGAAGGAGAAAGTGTACCCGCGAGACACCGCTTCTTGTACCCAGGTATCTGTGGTGGACTGCTACCAGACCTGTGCAAATTGAAGAAGTCGGCCTCCCACCCTGGGATATCCTGGAGGCTTGTGCAGTCAGGCAGTAGCAGTAGACTTGTCTTCTGGCTTAGAAGTCAGGCACCTGGTCGACCAAGCCTGTTTGGACTTGGACTTAACAGCTTTGTTTGAGACTGCTTGACATAAACCTTTCCTTTTCCTTGTGGCCGAAAAGTCCAAAAACCAGAAAATGTAGGTTTTGATGTCGATGGAAAACCATTTTTTTTTTTTTTAGCATTTGCTTCAGACATTAGCATATTGTCCAACTCTGTTCCAAACAGAATTCCAATAAAAAGTAGGGACTCCAATGCCTTTTTGGATTTTGTATCAGCCTTCCACAAACATAGCCATACTGCTCTATGAGCTGCTACTGAGGATGAAGCTTGAGAAGCTATTATACCAATGTCTGGGGCTGCTTCCATATATGCAGCTGCTTGCTTGATATTAGTTATATGTCTTGTATAGTTAAGATAACTATCAATCTTTCTGTCTGTTGTATCATTTAATGATGCTGAAGGCAGAGGTAGTGTAGATATGCGCACCAGTAGCACTATGTGAGCAGCTACCTTGGGAGGCACTTCCCTTTTAACACAGTCCACAGGTCGGAGAGGATAGTAAGAAACCAATTTCTTTGGTATTTTAAACTTCTTACTGGGTGTTACCCATGGCTCTTGTATAATTTCCTTCAGGTGATCTCAGTTGGAAAAGTCAGTTTTTACTGTTTTTGGACGTTTAAAGATTGGAGCCTTAGCCTTTAGTACAGGCTCTACCACATCTTCAATTGTCAATATGGATTTTACTGTACAAATTAACTCTGGTATATCTACTGATGTACGGTGTTCCTCTTCTCTTGATGCAGACTCAGAGAGAGCGGATTCAACTTCCTCATCTGAAGTATCCTCGGATTCTGACAACTGTGTAGATAGTGAGGATAGCACCCCCTGTATCTGTTTTCAAAGCCGTGGGAATGTCTGTCTGCCTGTAACAACTGCTGAAAGGCAGCCGAGGTCTGGACAAATCTTGGACTGAGTGTGATTGCACATTAATCCATGGGGCTGTTGCATTAAATGCAGAATGATTGTGGATACCCCAAACCTGGAGACATTGCCGGAAACGCCAGGCGATCCGCTATGTTCGATAAAACCTGCGCAAAGGATGCCCAAGGGGGGTTCTTGTGCTATGGCAGGTTCCTGGCCTAGGGCTAGCTGTTCACCAAGCTTGAGGCTACTAATAAAAGAGGTTAACCCTGCTTTAAAGGACAAACATGATAATAAAAAGGTTGCGGGCACTGCATTGTTACTCTTGCCTTGAGAGGACATAGTAACAATATTTTTCACACAACAGTGTAACAATACGCAGTAAATGCAACAGCCTTCACTTATGTATATTTTAAGTAAAGTACAATCAGAACCTACCCTGCTTGCACCAGCATTGATGGTATTGAAACAATAAAGGGATAGAAAGAGAGTGACAGAAAAAAAGGGTTTTAAAGTCAGACAGCAGTACTAGCATAACAGTAACATACAATGCATAAGAATACATAAGCTAAATGGGCATATTTTCAACTACACAATACCCTACACAGTAGGTAGGAAACAATACTGTATTACCTAGATCCAGGCAACGGGATACAGGGAGACTAGCCTATTTAGACGCACAGCAAATAATATAGCAATATATGTATACAGAGTCTCATTTTCATAAGCCATCTATTCAACTACGCAATACCAGAGAGGTAGGTAGGAAATCAGTGCTGTATCACTTGTCTCCAGAGAGCGGGATACAGGGAAACTAGAACCCAGCTTCCATATTCAGAAATGCAGCTGAAGAACGGCTATCAGTAGCAGATGCTCCAGTGAACACAGCCGCATAGCGACTACAACGCACCACGTTGTACTTATACTCAATGCGTCTCTGACGGAAGCAGGTAAATGCAGTTCATGGCGGGAAACTCAGGAAGAAACTGGTCATGAACTGGGGGGAGGGGCGACCAGGGGAGCGCCTTACTCCCCACTGCTTACATCCACACCAGGGATCACAGTCTCATTAATCCCCAGAACCTATGATCCCTGAGGTCTAGTGCTGGTGTACCAGAGGTTGACGACTGCATCAGCGACTGTCCGGTAGTCTCCCCTGAGACAGTAAGGCTGTGTTACACGAGTCTTAATCTGCTAACCGGATACAGATGCCTTACCTTCTCCACGTGCTTCAGCCGCAGCGTGTGATCATCAGAATGGATCTGCTAGTACATCCATCTGTCGCCCGCCTTAACACCAGTTTTTACACAAAGGTAACTGTTGTTGCGACACTGGCGGAAAGTTGTTGGAGCGACTTTGTCAATGCATTTAAGATGCATATTAAATTCACCAAAAAAATAAATAAAACTATATAAAATAATAAAAGCTTGTGGCCGTTTTCAACAGTGGTCCAACTCCTGCCGCACCAAACAAAAACTGAATTCCCTGGGCCAGGAGACAGGGTTATAGGGAGGCTGGACAGATGCATGATGGGAGCCCCAAAAGCTTTAACCGTTTGGTGCCTGATCTTATGACGCCACCTACAACCGAATGTATATCCTGTGGACCCTGAAGGAGCAATATATATATCATGGTCAAGTCAATTATTATGACCACCTCCTACATTTGACGTCAGGAGGGCGTAGCCCATGAAGTAAGTCACGTCGTGCCCTGGCTTGGTGGGTTTATAAGGTGTGCGATAGACTGTGTGCACATATATCATTCCTTGCTGTCATGGGTAAAACGGGAGATTTATCAGAGTTGCAAAAAGGGACAGCTTTCAGGCCAGTGTTTCTGAAACAGCGCAGCTTGTGAACCGTCCGTGTACTGCTGTGGTGAAGGTGTATCATGACTGGACAAATGGCACCATTGTGAATAACAGACATGCAAACTGCGGAGCACCACGTGCCATTGATGTGAGAGGTGAACATTGGCTACGAAGGTGCATGAGGGACGAACTTCATGCTACAGTGGAGCAGCTCACCATCAACATGTACCTGTGCCAACCTAACTGCAATTTATTGAGTCACTCCCAGCCCATGCTGCACACAGCGGTTACTCTGGCTATTAGCTGGTGGTCATAATAATGTGACTTGACAGTGTGTGTGTAAATTATATATACACAATCACACATACAGTATATATATATATATATATATATATATATATATATATATATATACACATACACATACACACACACACACACATATACATACATACATACATACACATATATAAACCGCTTTCACATCTCCAACGCCGGATCCCACCCAGGAATTGGAAACTGGTCCTTCCCAGGTGGAATCCGGCATTGGAGGCAGCTTGCTGGCTTCCCGACCCGAAAATTTGCTGGGTTGGTCGCCATCACGGCAAAGGTGGAGCCGGCACTGAGAGATGAGCTCATCTCCGCGCCGCCTCTCCCTATGCTGTGAATTGGTACCGGGTCGCATTGGCCCGGCAACCCATTCACACTGCGCCTGACCCGGGAATAACCCTTCTTATTACCTGGTTTGTATTACCAGGTCAGGCGACCCCAGAATTCGGACATGGCCCTTTCACATCGCACGCTGACCCGTGTCGACCCGGCAATATGCCGAGTCGATACTGGGTTATTTGTGCGATGTGAAAGGTGTAGTATTTTGAAGGGTCAAGGACTTAACGGTTTTTGAAAAACTCAAATACTGCAGCATAAAAAGTTTTCTCCCAGAAGGTTTTTTACTGTTGCAAAATAGAGAGATAATCCAAACGCCTGTTAAAGCAGATAAAACATAATGCTTTATCACGGTTTGTGGTTTTATTTACATGTGGACAAAATTACAAATATAAAATTAGTGTGTGTAAAGAATGTTTAGGACTAACATAAAAATTTCTTCTCCTGACCCGTCCACAGCAGACAACACTGACTTACAGAGTTTTTGGAGTATAACTTCATGCAGCTTAGTCTTCATAAAAAATAACTGGGACAAACCCCAATTTACAACTCTTAAGTACTGTAAAATCTGTTTTGTAGCCACATGATACCAGAGAGAATAACATAATGGAGCACTTAGCTTTCAGGTGTCACAAATACTGCAACACTTAGAAGTTGCACTTAGCTTCTGAAGAACCTGGTCCACACGTACATTAAGGCAGCACTTTAAAAAAAAAAAAACATCAGAAATTGGAGTTACCGTAAGAGGGAGGAACAGTCTCAGTTCTACATTTAGCAGAGGACGATATGTACTAGTAGCTCATTTAGTTAGAAACAAGCTACAATTAAAGAAACAAATATCTATGTGTAATATGTATACATTAAAGCTATCAGACTGTCCATCTCTCCCCAGGTGTGCATGGACCACACATGACTTTGGTTAAACTCCAAGTGTATACTGGCAAGTCTTACAAAAGTTGCATATCCTTTACAAGAGCAATGTCCAAGACAGTCTCTTGCTGTTTGTTGAAAGCAGGCACAGCAGTAATGTGTGTTAATGGCAAATGGAAACGCCAGCTCTTCCGTGGTCATCTCTGAAGCAGGCTGAGTGAGAGTTATCCAGCTGTCTCCTCCCACACCTCGTGTATGAGATCACAGCATGTGCACAGCTAATCTTGTGTGTATTTTACACAGTGCTCCTCTTGTGTTCCTGTATGTGGTATAAATAGAGCCAAGGATGAGGTGGGGTTACATTGTCATCAGAGCACTGGGACGTTAACCCTCTTCTGGTAGGAAGGTTCCTGCAGGGTAATGCTGGTTGAGGGTTTAGAGCAATTCGTGACTGTTCTCTTCCACTCTGGATAGGTTGACTGTATGTATCCAAAAAGAAAAGATGATGGATTTGGCAGTCGGCTCTACTGGAATACACAGTAAATTTGATTAACTTGTTAACATCCCCCACGCACATTGTTAATTAACCATTTGTACTTCCAGACGAGGCGGTGATACTTTGGTCTTCATACTCCACGCCTCTCTAGCAAAAAAAAAGGTGAACAGTTGCCTTTCAAGAAAGCAGAACAAGCAGGCTCTATTTTTGTTATGTTTGTATTTCTTTCTGTTTATTTTATGTTTATACTTGGAACTGAAAATAGACTGGACCTTATCTCAAATATAGTTGGTCCCAAGAGAAAGGACCATTCGCCTCCCAATCAATAGTACATCTCCAGCTGTAGTCCTCTGCCCCTGTCGAATATCTGGCTAGAAAACCAATGATGATAATTACTGTCTTGCGTAGCGCTCTCTGTATAAATCAGGGGTACAGTATGGCTGCTCATAGAGTGCTATTAAGCTAGCGGTCATGCTGGCCATTTACTATGCGTTTCTTGCCATCCCCATTAGTTATTCGCTGGTCCTCGTTTTCCTCACTGTCGTCTTCTTCATTGTCACTCCGATCATCACCAGACATCTGCACAGAGATAAGGACAGGTGTAGATCACACACTGCGGTCACATTTAATCTTAGATGGGCTATTAATTTACAGCTGTCATACACTAAAAGTAGTCAGTCACAAAGTTAACATTTCAGAAGCTTATAAGAACAATAGATAGCGGGAGACAGCATTGCAGTGACCGTACAGGATGCCTGTACTTGTCTGATAACTGAGAAACAGTCTGCAGGAGATTATATATATATATATCTATTCCACTGCCCTACAAATGTATTTTATCTAATACAGATATTAGAATGAAAAAAAGAACAGGAATGTCTACTAATATTGTACACATATTGATGTTACTATGCTAGCCATATATTCAAACTACAGATATGTTACGCTAAATATGAAGAGTTTGGAATATTGCGGTGGACGTTGGCAAGATAATGTGATGACTATCAGAGGGGCAGCCCATGGAAGTAAAGTGAGCTGATCAGATTCAGTGGAGAGAAATAAAAGAAGCTGCCTTGTGTCTGTTCTCTTATCCTCCCACAGAGGCCGGTTTCTAGCCTTAAGCTATATAGGAACTAGAGAGACAATAGCGAGGGATTCATCAGGTACAAGATGTCATCTGAGACTGATCCAGTACCTGAAGAGGGCTCATTTATACACACTCCCTAGAGATACATGGGTGTGGATTATTAGATCTACACTAAAAAAAGTCTAGTGTCAATAGCTCTACCACTAATGGTAGACATGCATTAAGTCGACAGGGTCAAAAGGTCAACACAAAAAGAAGGTAGACAATTTATTTTTGGGGGGTGTTTTGTCACTTTTCTGACACGAACAAGCCCCATTAGTGTACTGCATCCCAATTGTAGTCCACATGGATGGTAAAGTATGGGGGAAAAAAGGGTTTCTACCAAATGTATGTCTACCATTGTCATATCGACCTTTTAGATGTCTTTTGACCCTGTCGATCTAATGCATGTCTACCATTAGTGGTAGACCTATTGACTGTAGACCTTTCTTTTTCATCCACTAGGGGTCACTGGAGTACTCTTGGGATATGGACGGTTTCCGTAGGAACAAGGCACTGAATATTAAAATTTAGAACTCTCCTCCCCTCCATATCCCAGAGTACCTCAGTGTTTTTTCTGTGCTTCTCGTAGCAACAGGGCTTGTGTGGAGCTTCACCACACTACTTTGAATATTTTTCTTTTTAATCTTTTTTTTCTTCTACTTTTACATTTTTTGCTCACAGCACATCCCTTCCCAGTTTCTGTAAAAACTTGGGTCCGGGATAGTGCCGCTGCACGGAGCAGCGCATGGCATGTCGGTCCTCACAAAGAGCACCCTCACAGCCACACGCAGCTCATTCCCCGACTGCTGCTACAGCTGGACGGAGCTTACAGATAGAAGCCCGTCACAGCCTTCGCTTCTGTAGTCAGGTATGCTGGGGGTACGGGGGGCGGTCAGCGCACGCTGCCGCCCCGCTGTGTGGGGACACTGTTCACTGACGCCACTCTCACTGCGCCCGCACCCGCCTCTCCTGACAGGCCGCCCCGGCAACCGCTCCGAGCAGCGCCGCCTCCACCGCTGAGACCCGCCGGCCGCCGCGCTCACCCGCCGCTCGCCGCTCACACCCGCCGGCCGCCGCTGTAGGACCGCGCTCCATTACAGCGCTCCCCGGCTCCCTGCACCCTGATTGCGCTGGGAGTGAGATACCCACGCCCCGGTAATTCCCGCTCAGACAGCGGTACACGGGCCACGGGGGAGGGAGCAGAAGGGGGGGGGGGGATATGACATTAGTGGAGGGCTGCATAAGGGGGGGTGACATTGATGATATAGGCTGTTAAGCCTATATTACAGGGTTGGCTGCACTTGTTACATATACCCTGCACTGTGAGGCATGGTGGCCATTTTAATCTTGCTTCCTGTCTTCCAGTTTGTGATTCCAGAACGTTCCTGTACTACATCTCTACTCCACCGGAGGTGCAGGGGTGTTGGTGGGAATTTGGGATCAGTTTCATATAGTACTGGCCACGTGCACTACACTTTGCCAGATATAGATATATATAGATATATATATATATATATATATATATATATATATATATATAGATAGATAGATAGATAGATATATATATAGATATAGATATATATATATATAGATATATATAGATATATATATATATATATATATACAGATATATATATATATACAGATATATATATATATATATATATATGACACCTTAGTACTATTTACTGAGTCGTGCAGGTTGTCTGTCTTTGTATGTTGTATTGTCTGTCTGCATAATGAGTAAGGCACTGGCAAAACCAAAAAAGCACTGCCATGTCTGTCAGAGTGTGTTACCGGATGGATCTACCACATGTACAGTATGTTTTGTGGATTCCGCTACGGATACAATCTCTGCTCCGGTTTCATCCCCGGACCCTCCATGGGCTATGCTAGCAGATGTCATGGCTGGATTGCAATCAGAATTGGCCGCCGTTCGACAGGAGCGGGAAGCGGCAAGATCCGAGTCTAGGGTGAGACCGCTAGGACTACCGGAGGGGTCTCAGCCTTGCCAACAGTCTAAGTCCATTTTGGGTAGTAGGGATAAATTTACTTTGTCTTATGATTTACCAGTTTCTGCTATGTTACAGTTGGATGATTCTATGCCAGACCTCACTGCGCAAGATGACGGTGAGGAGGGCGAAGTAGACCAGCAGTCCGATAGTGAAGATTTTGACAGCCCAGGCATTGATAATCTCATCAGAGCGGTGCGTCAGTCTCTGAGGTTTACAGAATCTGAGGAGCCTCTGACAAATTATGAAGTCGTCTTTGCTAAACGACAGAGGACTCCGATGTGTTTTCCGGTTTCGGAATCTCTTAATAAGATGTTACTGGAAACACGAAAGAATCCGGAGAAACGGTTTTCTATACCTCGCAGATTTAAGTCTAGTTACCCGTTTTCGGAGTCTGTGACAACCAACGGCTACTACGCTTAAAGACCCTTCAGACCGTAAAATTGAAGCTATGCTAAAATCCATGTATATAGCAGCAGGAGTGTTGCTTAGACCTGGGTTGGTTGGCATTTGGGTAACTAAGGCGCTCATGGTATGGATAACAGAACTCAAGTCTGCCCTACATGATTATCACCTTATACTTCTCGCTGATCAAATCTGGGAAGCTGCTGATTATCTATGTACAGCTTCTACTGACGTCTGTCAGCTCACTTCTCGCCTTTCATCGTCGCTAGTTGCAGCATGACGAGCACTCTGGCTGCGCTCTTGGCAAGCGGAGGTCAAAAGAGGTATAGAGGCGTTACCTTACGGTGGCGAGAAGTTGTTTGGTCCTGAATTGCACAAATGGATTGCTGAGGCCACGGTTGGTAAGTCTGTTTTCTTACCATTGCCTCCAACGGCGCCTTGGCGGAAATACTCGGGCCCGGCGTTCAAATCCTTTCAGCCTCAGCCCTTTCGAGGCCGTGGTAGGGGACCAGCCACGGCCGGTAGACGAGGTCGAGGGCGTGGTTTCCAACAAACCAACGCCAGTCGTCAAGACGCTAAGGTCACCGACAAGCCAGTGGCATGACGGACTCCCAGCCCATCTTGGATCTCCAGTTGTGGGAGCACGACTTCAGACGTTCCATTTGGCGTGGTTCCAGACGTCCACAGATGGGTAGATCCGCAATTTAGTGCTAAAAGGTTACAAAATAGAGTTACTGTCTCCCACCACTGCGGTTTTTCAAGAAAGGACTGCCTGTGTCGGACGACAAACGGGCGGTTCTGCAACTTGCCATTCAGTCTCTGCTGGAGTCGGCAGTTTTGATTCCGGTCCCTGTACACCAACAGGGGTAGGGTAATTATTCCAGTCTGTTTGTGGTACCAAAGCCGGATGGCTCGGTCAGGCCAATATTGAACTTAAAGGGCCTCAATCAGTACGTCACTTACTACAGATTCAACATGGAATCTCTGCGGTCGGTAATTGCAGGTTTAGAGCCACAGGAATTCATGATTGCGCTGGATCTCAAAGATGCGTATTTACACATTCCGATTTGGCCACCTCATCAGAGGTTCTTGCGGTTTGCAATCCGGCAGAACCATTACCAGTTTCAGGCTCTACCGTTTGGCCTCTTGTCAGCGCCTCGGGTATTCACCAAAGTGATGTCTGTGATGATAGCTCATCTCAGATCCCTGGGAGTGATAATAGTTCCGTACTTGGACGATCTGCTCATCAAAGCTCAGTCTCAACAGATGCTCCTCCAACATGCGTTGCTAACGTACGATGTCCTAGTTCAGCACGGTTGGATTGTCAACTTCAAGAAATCACATCTGATTCCGTCTCAACGACTGCAATTCCTAGGTATGATTCTCGATACGGTAAATCAAAGAATTTACCTACCAGAACAGAAAGTACAGATCATTCGTCATCTGGTTCGATTGGTGCTCAAGCCACGCACAGTCTCGGTACATTTGTGCTTTCGCCTCTTAGGCACAATGGTGGCGGCTTTCGAAGCGCTTCAGTTCGGGAGACTTCACTCAAGTCCTTTTCGACTGGATGTGCTCGCACAGTGGTCGGCCTCGCATCTGCAGATTCACCACAGAGTGAGGTTGTCACCACGAGCCAGGGAATCTCTACTCTGGTGGCTCAATGTACACAATCTGACCGCAGGGAAACGGTCCGGCGCCTGGAATTGGATAATTCTAACGACGGACGCGAGTCTCAGAGGTTGGGGAGCTGTAGTTCAAAATTGTCAGCTCCAGGGTCTCTGGGCGGCTCACGAAAGATTGCTGTCTATAAATGTCCTGGAACTCCGGGCAATTTACAATGCGCTACGACAAGCAGTGCACATTTTTCGGTCTCAGCCTGTCCAGGTGCAGTCGGACAATGCGACGGAGGTCGCATACATCAACAAACAAGGAGGAACGAGAAGCCGCATGGCAATGCGAGACGTAGCTCGAATTCTCAATTGGGCAGAGCGTCACCAAGTGATGTTGTCGGCAGTGTTCATTCCGGGAGTGGACAACTGGGAGGCGGATTATCTCAGCCGTTGGGATTTTCATCCAGGAGAATGGGCATTACATCCAGAAGTGTTTCACATGTTGGCCTAGAGGTGGGGTTGCCCTCAAGTGGACCTGATGGCATCTCGCCACAATCACCAAACGCCCCAGTATGTGTCCAGAACGCAAGATCCAAAGGCAGTGGCGGTGGATGCTCTCACCATCGCGTGGCCGTACAGCCTCGTGTACCTGTTTCCACCGTTTCCGCTGCTCCCTCTGTTGCTAAAACGGATCAAAAGAGAATCCGTCACAGTCATACTAGTGGCGCCTCATTGGCCTCGGAGAGCTTGGTTCTCGGATCTCCGAGGACTACTCGCAGACGAGCCTTGGCCGCTCCCACTTCATCCTGACCTGTTACTACAGGGTCCGTTCCTTTACCCCGATTTAGCGCGGCTGCGTTTGACGGGGTGGCTGTTGAGACCGCCCTCTTAAGGAGAGAGGGCATTCCAGAATCGGTTATACCAACCATGTTACGTGCTAGGAAGCCAGTTACGGCAGCTCATTATTACAGAATTTAGCGTGCCTATATAGGTTGGTGTGAGGATCGGAAGTTTCCGACATCATCTTTCAAGTTATCCCGTCTTTTGTTATTTCTACAGACGGGGTTAGATGGAGGACTGCGTTTATCTACACTAAAGGTGCAGGTATCTGCTTTGTCAATTTACTTTCAAAGACGATTGGCTCTATTGCCGTCTGTACACACTTTTCTGCAAGGTGTCCTCAGAGTACAGCCTCCATTCATTCCACCTACAGCGCCATGGGACTTGAATCAGGTTTTAGATTTCTTACAGGCGTCATATTTTGAACCCTTACACCAAGTGGATATTAAGTTTCTCACTTGGAAAACAATTTTCCTACTAGCCTTGGCTTCGGCAAGGCGTGTTTCCGATTTGGGTGCCTTGTCATGCAAGCCACCGTATTTGGTGTTTCATGATGACAGAGCGGAACTTCGGACGAATCCCGCTTTCCTACCAAAGGTAGTGTCATCCTTTCACATCAATCAACCAATAGTAGTTCCTGTGTTGACAGGAAATTCTGGAACCTTGGATGTGGTACGCGCATTACGCGTTTATGTGTCCCGAACGTCTACTGTTCGTAAGACGGATACGTTGTTTGTTCTGTATGATGCTGCCAAGATGGGTTGGCCAGCTTCTAAGCAGACCTTATCCAGATGGATTAAACTGACCATACGTCAGGCTTACCTTCATGCTAGGTTACAGCCGCCTACATCAGTAACAGCTCATTCCACACGTTCTGTGGGAACTTCATGGGAAGCTGGTCGTGGGGCTTCTACGACGCAGCTTTGTCGTGCGGCTACCTGGTCATCAGTGCACACGTTTGTGCGCTTTTACAAGTTTGATAAGTTTGCGGCATCAGCA
Source organism: Pseudophryne corroboree (assembly GCF_028390025.1). Taxonomy (NCBI): domain Eukaryota; kingdom Metazoa; phylum Chordata; class Amphibia; order Anura; family Myobatrachidae; genus Pseudophryne; species Pseudophryne corroboree. The sequence continues at coordinate 205,865,763 of NC_086449.1, forward strand.
TCTAGCTTTGGCCGCCTAGTGTTACAGGTGCAAACTGCTCTCCCGCCCACGGGGGAAGCTTTGGTACGTCCCAAGAGTACTCCAGTGACCCCTAGTGGATGAAAAAGAAAATAGGATTTTGGTACTTACCAGGTAAATCCTTTTCTTTGAATCCATAGGGGGCACTGGACGCCCACCCAGAGCAGTTTTACCTAGTTTGCGGTAAGTTCAGGGAATCGTATGGTAACACATTCTCACCGACTGGTTCAAGTTTCAAGTTCTATCGGTTATTGTGCCAACTGTTTAGTTGTCAGTCACGTTATGTGTCAACTTTATTGTTGTCCGTTCTGTTATATGTAATTCTCCATTGTCTACCTCTCTATCGCTCCTGTTCGGCTCAGTAAAAAACACTGAGGTACTCTGGGATATGGAGGGGAGGAGAGTTCTAAATTTTAATATTCAGTGCCTTGTTCCTACGGAAACCGTCCATATCCCAAGAGTACTCCAGTGCCCCCTATGAATTCAAAGAAAAGGATTTACCTGGTAAGTACCAAAATCCTATTTTTTTAGGGTAGATCTATAGTCCAGGTACCGAGATAAATGATAACACTCATAATTACGATTTATGATCTTTGGTAAGTATAATGCATGTATATTTGTAGACATGGCCAGGTTACATACAGTAGCCAAGCAAACACTAGCCGTATGAGAAAAGCTGCTACACAGACAGAAACTGAACTCAGTGTGAGGGTCACTTACTTCAGTAATCTGACAGTCCAGACCTAAATGTGATTTAATCGAAGTCCTACATTTCTGAAGCGATACAGATAATTTGCCGGCTGTCGGAATCCTGGCAGTCAAGATACAGACGCCGGAATTCCGGCGCACCAGGGCTATTCACACTCGTACGTGTCCTGACACACAGAGTGGGAATAGCCCTGGTGCGCCGGCATTCCGTCTCTCGGGACATCTGTAACCTGACCGCCAGGATCCAGACAGCCAAAAATTATCTGCATCCCTTCAGAACTGTAGGTCTTCGATTAATTCCCGATTAGGTCTGGACTGTCAGACTGTATCCTATGTGTACCCTATGACCCACAGAGTGGGAAAAGATCCTGTGGCGAGTGCAGCAAGCCTGCAAGGGGACTCTTAGCGCTTGCCACGCTGCCGGCATTCTGGTGGGCGGGATATTGACAGCTGGCATCCCATCCGCCGGTAAATCATATGTAATCTGTTCTGAATACATACTATGTAGACTCGAAGAAAGCTGCAGCCTTAATAGTGAAGATTTAGGGGTAAATGTAATAAGCCTGCGAGATGCAAATATTGCTACATTCCACTAATCCTTCCCCAATAAAAGCCTTTCCTGAGGCAGCAGCCTTACTTCCTCTGGGTATTGAAGCAGAGTCCTCCTCTCTCTCTGCCTCATCATCATACTCTACAAATGCTGCCGCAGTCCCTTAGACCCACACTGTACCAGTAACAACTTAGTCCATCACCAGAGAAATCTGTAATGGTTGCTTGTAACTTTTATATAAATCAAAAGGATTTTAGGTTCATTGGTCCTTTATGTATATTGTTAAAGGGCCTCTCGGCCTTAACTTCAGATTGGTCCAAGAAAGTAAAAGGGGGCTTATGCAATAGCCTGCAAGCTATGCAGGAATTCTGGTGAGCCTGCCAATATTTTTAAAGTGAGAGTCATTTACAAGGCAAAACCATTTTAGTTTTGCCTTGTAAATGATTGCCGCTTTAAAAATATGGGCAGACTTGCCGTAATTCCTGCACAGCTTGCAGCTCGCAGGCTATTACATAAGCGCCAAGATCTTATAAACAGGCACATAAGCCACTGTTATGTAATCAGACAATTCATAATATGTATTGGTCCTGGACCACCAACCCAGGGTGCCACGGCACAGAGTTTGGGAATCACTGGGCTAAGGAGTGGTTTACGCTGACTGCAGTAGCTCCACCCCCTCCTATCACCCATGGTGCCTGCAGGGCTGTGCAGGACCCCTCCTTCTCCAACCCACAGCTGTAATTAATACCCCTTTTACACTGACAATTTTATCCCGAGATTTTGCACGTGAACGCGCATCATCCCGGGATTTTTGTCAGTGTAAATGGGTACACTTTCAATTTCCCGGTACGAGCATCCCGGGATTTCATCCCAGGTCTCGACCTGGGTTGAATCCGGGACCATCCCGGGAAGCTGTGCAGTATAAACGAGTATACCGGGTCAAGGCGACCCGGCACCCATTCTCTGCATAGGAGGAGGCAGTGCTTGGAGAAGATTATCTCGAAGCACAGCCTCCGGAAGAGTCAGCGGTGGCGTCACCGATCCGGCAATATGCCGGGTCGGGCCGCTAATGTAAAAGGGTCATTCCCGGGAATGTGTCCTGGGAAATATCCCGAGAATGACCAAAGCCTGCGAGTGTAAAAGGGGTATTAGTAGTTCAGTGGTTCCTCCTAAAAAAGAGGAGCCTAGTGTACATGATCCCCCATTAATCCAGCTCTGCAGTCTTCTATACTGTAGGTCCTATATAGGCCACTAGGTGACATGCATGTTGTGATTGCATCATCTAATAGATTCACAAGGATAATTACTAATATGAAGTAGAGGTATTCATTTTCTTTTTCGCATAGATCTTTCTGCAGAAAGAAGATGCAGTGATATCACTGAAGATCACATTAGTATGTTCCACAACATTACAGCAAGTCAAACTACCATCCAAAAAAAGTAGGACAGTGTCTTTGAATACGTTCAACCTGTTACTATCCCTCATATTCAGATTGTGTTCAGTACCAACTATTCACACTCACGCTATCACACACTGGGTACATACATTGATGGGTGCAACCACATTTCCTGTCTCACCACCAGAGTGTTTGAACAGACATTACCTTTACAACCTAACCATTATTTTCAGACAGGTACAGCAACAAGCAAACACACAGGACTGAGGCATATTTACAACAGTTTACAATCTGCACTGTAACACTTAGGACAATGTATACAATAAAATAAGATTTTACACTTACCGGTAAATCTATTTCTCGTAGTCCGTAGAGGATGCTGGGACTCTGTAAGGACCATGGGGATTAGACGGGCTCCGCAGGAGACATGGGCACTTTAAGAAAGACTTTAGACTCTGGGTGTGCACTGGCTCCTCCCTCTATGCCCCTCCTCCAGACCTCAGTTAGAGAAACTGTGCCCAGAGGAGATGGACAGTACGAGGAAAGGATTCTTGTTAATCCAAGGGCAAGATTCATACCAGCCACGCCAATCACACCGTATAACTTGTGATAAACTACCCAGTTAACAGTATGAACAAACAACATAGTCTCGGTCCAAACCGATGAACTATAATATAACCCTTATGTAAGCAATAACTATATACAAGTCTTGCAGAAGAAGTCCGCACTTGGGACGGGCGCCCAGCATCCTCTACGGGTTACGAGGAATAGGTTTACCGGTAAGTGTAAAATCTTATTTTCTCTAACGTCCTAGAGGATGCTGGGACTCCGTAAGGACCATGGGGATTATACCAAAGCTTCCAAACGGGCGGGAGAGTGTGGATGACTCTGCAGCACCGATTGAGCAAACAGGAGGTCCTCCTCAGCCAGGGTATTAAACTTATAGAACTTTTCAAAAGTGTTGGACCCCGACCAAGTAGCAGCTTGGCACAGCTGTAGTGCCAAGACCCCTCGGGCAGCCGCCCAAGACGAGCCCACCTTCCTAGTGGAATGGGCCTTAACCGATTTCGGTAACGGCAATCCTGCCGTAGAATGCGCCTGCTGAATCGTGTTACAGATCCAGCGAGCAATAGTCTGCTTTGAAGCAGGGCCGCCAACCTTGTTGGCTGCATACAGGACAAACAGTGCTTCTGTTTTTCTGATCCTAGCCGTTCTGGCCACGTAAATTTTCAAAGCCCTGACCACATCAAGGGACTCGGAATCCTCCAAGTCACGTGTAGCCACAGGCACGACAATAGGTTGGTTCATATGAAAGGATGAGACCACCTTAGGTAGGAATTGAGGACGGGTCTGCAACTCCGCTCTATCCATATGGAAAACCAGATAGGGGCATTTATGTGATAAAGCCGCCAATTCCGAAACTCGCCTAGCCGAAGCCAAGGCTAACAACATGACCACCTTCCAAGTGAGATATTTCAACTCCACTGTTTTAAGTGGTTCAAACCAATGTGACTTAAGGAAACTTAACACCACGTTAAGGTCCCAAGGCGCCACCGGAGGTACAAAAGGAGGCTGAATATGCAGTACTCCCTTCACAAAAGTCTGTACTTCAGGTAAAGAGGCCAATTCCTTTTGAAAGAAAATGGATAAGGCCGAAATCTGAACTTTAATGGAGCCTAATTTTAGGCCCAAATTCACTCCAGTTTGTAGGAAGTGAAGAAAACGGCCTCGATGGAATTCTTCCGTAGGAGCATTCCTGGCCTCACACCAAGAAACATATTTTCGCCATATTCGGTGATCATGTTTAGACGTCACATCCTTCCTAGCCTTTATTAGCGTAGGAATGACCTCATCCGGAATACCTTTTTCCGCTAGGATCCGGCGTTCAACCGCCATGCCGTCAAACGCAGCCGCGGTAAGTCTTGAAACAGACAGGGACCTTGTTGTAACAGGTCCTGCCTTAGAGGAAGAGGCCACGGATCTTCTGTGAGCATTTCTTGCAGATCTGGATACCAGGTCCTTCGTGGCCAATCTGGAACAATGAGAATTGTTCTCACTCCTCTTTTTCTTATTATCCTCAACACCTTGGGTATGAGAGGAAGAGGAGGAAACACATATACCGACCAGAACACCCACGGTGTCACTAGGGCGTCCACAGCTACCGCCTGAGGGTCTCTTGACCTGGCGCAATACCTTTGTAGCTTTTTGTTGAGACGGGATGCCATCATGTCTATTTGGGGTAGTCCCCACCGACTTGCAATGTGCGCGAATCCTTCCTGATGAAGTCCCCACTCTCCCGGATGCAGATCGTGTCTGCTGAGGAAGTCTGCTTCCTAGTTGTCCACTCCCGGAATGAGTGCTTACATGATTCTCCGCCCAGCGAAGAATTCTGGTGGCTTCCGCCATTGCCACTCTGCTCCTTGTGCCGCCTTGGCGGTTTACATGAGCTATTGCGGTGATGTTGTCTGACTGGATCAGAACTGGTCGATTGCGAAGTAAGATCTCCGCTTGACACAGGGCGTTGTATATGGCCCTTAGTTCCAGGATGTTGATATGAAGACAAGTCTCTTGACTTGACCAAAGTCCTTGGAAATTTCTTCCCTGTGCGACTGCTCCCCAACCTCGGAGGATCGCGTCCGTGGTCACCAGGATCCAGTCCTGAATGCCGAACCTGCGGCCTTCCAGGAGGTGAGCACTGGGCAGCCACCACAGGAGAGATATCCTGGCTCTGGGAGACAGGGTGATCCTTTGATGCATTTGTAAATGAGACCCGGACCATTTGTCCAGTAGGTCCCATTGAAAAGTCCTCGCATGGAACCTGCCGAAGGGGATGGCCTCGTATGATGCCACCATCTTCCCCAGGACACGGGTGCAGTGAAGCACTGAAACCTTTTTTTTGCTTTAATAGGTTCCTGACCAGAGCTATGAGCTCCTGAGCCTTTTCCATCGGAAGAAAAACCTTTTTCTGTTCTGTGTCCAGAATCAGGCCCAAAAAGGTCAGACGCGTTGTAGGAACCAGCTGGGACTTCGGAATATTGAGAATCCATCCGTGCTGTTGCAACGTCCTCACTGACAGTGACACGCTGTCCAGTAACTTCTCTCGAGATATCGCCTTTATGAGGAGATCGTCCAAGTATGGGATAATTGTGACACCCTGCTTGCGCAGGAGCACCATCATTTCCGCCATTACCTTGGTGAAAATTCTCGGGGCCGTGGAAAGCCCAAATGGCAACGTCTGAAATTGGTAATGACAGTCCTGTACCGCAAATCTCAGGAACGCCTGGTGAGGAAGAAAAATCGGAACATGAAGGTAAGCATCCTTTATGTCCGGGGAAACCATCCAATCCCCCCCCCTCCAGGCTGGCGATGACCGCTCTGAGCGATTCCATCTTAAACTTGAACTTTTTCAAGTACAGGTTCAGGGATTTCAGATTCAAAATGGGTCTGACCGAACCGTCCGGTTTCGGAACCACAAACAGGGTTGAGTAATACCCCTTTCCTTGCTGGAGAAGAGGAACCTTGACTATCACCTGTTGCAGGTACAATTTTTGAATTGCAGTTAACACTAACTCCCTTTCTGACGGAGAAGCTGGCAGAGCCGATTTGAAAAACCGTCGAGGAGGCATCTCTTCGAATTCCAGCCTGTATCCCTGAGAAACAATCTCTATTGCCCAGGGATCCACCTGTGAGTGAACCCAGACTTGGCTGAAAAGTCGAAGACGTGCCCCCACTTGAGCTGACTCCCCCAGGGAAGCCCCAGCATCATGCGGTGGATTTTGAAGACGTAGGGGAGGACTTCTGCTCCTGGGAACTAGCTGTGTGCAGCTTTTTTCCCTTGCCTCTACCTCTGACAAGAAATGACGATCCCTGTACCTTCTTGCTTTTATTTGAACGAAAGGACTGCATTTGATAATGAGGTGCCTTCTTAGTATGTTGCGGGGGAACATAAGGTAAGAAATTCGATTTACCGGCCGTAGCAGTAGAGACAAGGTCCGAGAGGCCTTCTCCAAACAACTCCTCCCCCTTGTAAGGCAACGACTCCATATGCCGCTTTGAGTCGGCATCCCCCGTCCACTGTCGGGTCCACAAGAGTCGCCTAGCAGACATAGACATAGCATTTATTCTGGAGCTTAGTAAACAAAGGTCTCTGAGCATCCCGCATATATAAAGCTGCATCTTTGATATGCTCTAGGGCATGGGTCTTCAACCTGTGGCCCTCCAGCTGCTGTGAAACTACACATCCCATAATGCCCTGCCACAGTTTTGCTATTAAGGTATGCTAAAACTGAGGCAGGGCATGCTGGGATGTGTAGTTCCGCAGCAGCTGGAGGGCCGCAGGTTGAAGACCCATGCTCTAGGGTCATTAGAATGGTATCCTTCTCTAGGGTGTCAATCTCCGTAGATAAGGAATCTGTCCATGCTGCGACAGCACTACAAACCCAGGCCGATGCCATAGCCGGCCTAACAATAGTACCGGAATGTGTGTAAATGTACTTCATGGTAACCTCCTGCTTACGATCAGCAGGATCCTTGAGGGTAGCTGTATCCTGGGAAGGCAGTGCCACCTTCTTGGACAAGCGTGTCAGCGCCTTGTCTACTTTAGGCGAAGATTCCCATCGTATCCTGTCCTTTTGTGGAAAGGGATACGCCATAAGAATCCTTTTGGGAACTTGTAGTCTCCTATCTGGAGATTCCCAAGCCTTTTCGCACAATTCGCTTAGCTCAAATGAGGACGGAAAAGCGACCTCGGGCTTTTTCCCTTTATACATGTGTACCCTCGTGTCAGGGACAGGGGGTTCTTCAGTGATATGCAAAACCTCTTTAATGGCAATAATCATGTAACGAATACCTTTTGCCACCTTTGGCTGTAATTTTGCATCCTCATAGTCGACACTAGAATCTGAGTCCGTGTCGGTATCTGTGTCAGTAATCTGGGAGATTTTTTGCGTTTTTGAGACCCAGAAGGTCCCGGTGCCACTGGGGCAGGCATGGTCTGACTACCTGACTGCTCCCTAGCCTCAGCCTTGTCTAACCTCTTATGCAATAAATTTACATTTGCATTCAAGACATTCCACATATCCACCCAGTCCGGTGTCGGCGTTGCCAACGGCGACCTGACAATCATGCACTCCCCCTCCTCCTTAGGTGAGCCTTCATCGTCAAACATGTCGACACACGCATACCGACACACTCCACACACACAGGGAATCTCTTTTCTGAAGACAGGTTCCCCCCTAGGCCCTTTGGAGAGACAGAGAGAGAGTATGCCAGCACACACCCCAGCGCTATATGACCCAGGAAAAAACACAGTATGTTTACCCAGTAACGCTGCTGTAATGTATAATCGCCGAATATGTGCCCCCCCCCCCTCTACTTTAAAACCCTCTTTCACCGTGTGTCAAGCAGGGGAGAGTCCAGGTAGCTTCCTCTCAGCGGTGCTGTGGAGAGAAAATGGCGCTGGTGAGTGCTGAGGGAGAAGCCCCGCCCCCTCAGCGGCGGGCTTCTGTCCCGCTCAAACTTAATAAAATATGGCGGGTGCTCTTTTATATACATGTACAGTGCCCACCTGTACATGTATATAGTCATTTGCCATAGGAGAGGTATTCTATTGCTGCCCAGGGCGCCCCCCTGCGCCCTGCACCCTTACAGTGACCGGAGTGTGTGAGGTGTATGGGAGCAATGACGCACAGCTGCAGTGCTGTGCGTTACCTCAGTGAAGCACCCGAAGGCTTCTGCCGCCTCAGTAGTCTTCTTTCTTCGTTTCTTCCGGCTCTGTGAGGAGAACGGCAGCGCGGCTCTGGGATGAACGCCCAGGACGAACCTGTGTTCCACTCCCTCTGGAGCCAATGGTGTCCAGTAGCCGAGAAGCAGAGCCTATCATTTAAGTAGGTCTGCTCCTCTCTCCTCAGTCCCTCGATGCAGGGAGTCTGTTGCCAGCAGAGCTCCCTGAAAATAAGAAAAAAACCTAACAAAATGCTTTCTTAGCAGGAAACTCAGGAGAGCTCCCTGCATCTTCCTCTGGGCACAGTCTAAAACTGAGGTCTGGAGGAGGGGCATAGAGGGAGGAGCCAGTGCACACCCAGAGTCCAAAGCTTTCTTAAAGTGCCCATGTCTCCTGCGGAGCCAGTCTATTCCCCATGGTCCTTACGGAGTCCCAGCATCCTCTAGGACGTTAGAGAAAATCAAATACCGATATAAAATGATGCCTTCATGCAGGTGCATACATGTTGGACTTAAAATGCATGGCATGGACTCCCACCAGTTCTCCTTTATATTTTTTTTTAAATTCAATAATTTTTATTAAGTTTTTCAATTATGCATAAACAAAAAAAAATTAGACATGAGAAATCAAACAATAAACAGATAGTACATGAGCTTTGTGTGTGGATTCAGCCACCTACCCCAAATATCATAATAATAAGATTTTACTTACCGATAAATCTATTTCTCGGAGTCCGTAGTGGATGCTGGGGTTCCTGAAAGGACCATGGGGAATAGGGGCTCCGCAGGAGACAGGGCACAAAAAGTAAAGCTTTTCCAGATCAGGTGGTGTGCACTGGCTCCTCCCCCTATGACCCTCCTCCAGACTCCAGTTAGGTACTGTGCCCGGACGAGCGTACACAATAAGGGAGGATTTTGAATCCCGGGTAAGACTCATACCAGCCACACCAATCACACCGTACAACTTGTGATCTAAACCCAGTTAACAGTATGATAACAGCGGAGCCTCTGAAAGATGGCTTCCTTCAACAATAACCCGAATTAGTTAACAATAACTATGTACAATTATTGCAGATAATCCGCACTTGGGATGGGCGCCCAGCATCCACTACGGACTCCGAGAAATAGATTTATCGGTAAGTAAAATCTTATTTTCTCTATCGTCCTAGTGGATGCTGGGGTTCCTGAAAGGACCATGGGGATTATACCAAAGCTCCCAAACGGGCGGGAGAGTGCGGATGACTCTGCAGCACCGAATGAGAGAACTCCAGGTCCTCCTTAGCCAGAGTATCAAATTTGTAAAATTTTACAAACGTGTTCTCCCCTGACCACGTAGCTGCTCGGCAAAGTTGTAATGCCGAGACCCCTCGGGCAGCCGCCCAAGATGAGCCCACCTTCCTTGTGGAGTGGGCCTTTACAGATTTAGGCTGTGGCAGGCCTGCCACAGAATGTGCAAGTTGGATTGTGCTACAGATCCAACGAGCAATCGTCTGCTTAGACACAGGAGCACCCATCTTGTTGGGTGCATACAATATAAACAACGAGTCAGATTTTCTGACTCCAGCTGTCCTTGCAATATATATTTTTAATGCTCTGACAACGTCCAGTAACTTGGAGTCCTCCAAGTCACTTGTAGCCGCAGGCACTACAATAGGCTGGTTCAGATGAAATGCTGACACCACCTTAGGGAGAAAATGCGGACGAGTCCGCAGTTCTGCCCCGTCCGAATGGAAAATCAGATATGGGCTTTTGTAAGATAAAGCTGCCAGTTCTGACACTCTCCTGGCCGAAGCCAGGGCTAGAAGCATGGTCACTTTCCATGTGAGATACTTCAAATCCACCTTCTTTAGTGGTTCAAACCAATGAGATTTTAGAAAGTCCAAAACCACATTGAGATCCCACGGTGCCACTGGAGGCACCACAGGAGGCTGTATATGTAGCACTCCCTTAACAAAGGTCTGGACTTCAGGGACTGAAGCCAATTCTTTTTGAAAGAAAATCGACAGGGCCGAAATTTGAACCTTAATAGATCCCAATTTGAGACCCATAGACCATCCTGATTGCAGGAAATGTAGGAATCGACCCAGTTGAAATTCCTCCGTCGGAGCACTCCGATCTTCGCACCACGCAACATATTTTCGCCAAATTCGGTGATAATGTTGCACGGTTACTTCCTTCCTTGCTTTAATCAAAGTAGGAATGACTTCTTCCGGCATGCCTTTTTCCTTTAGGATCCGGCGTTCAACCGCCATGCCGTCAAACGCAGCCGCGGTAAGTCTTGAAACAGACAGGGACCCTGCTGAAGCAAGTCCCTCCTTAGAGGTAGAGGCCACGGATCTTCCGTGATCATCTCTTGAAGTTCCGGGTACCAAGTCCTTCTTGGCCAATCCGAAACCACTAGTATCGTCCTTACGCCTCTTTGCCGTATAATTCTCAATACTTTTGGTATGAGAGGCAGAGGAGGAAACACATACACCGACTGGTACACCCAAGGCGTTACCAGCGCGTCCACAGCTATTGCCTGCGGATCTCTTGACCTGGCGCAATACCTGTCCAGTTTTTTGTTGAGGCGAGACGCCATCATGTCCACCATTGGTCTTTCCCAACGGGTTACCAGCAAGTGGAAGACTTCTGGATGAAGTCCCCACTCTCCCGGGTGAAGATCGTGTCTGCTGAGGAAGTCTGCTTCCCAGTTGTCCACTCCCGGGATGAACACTGCTGACAGTGCTATCACATGATTCTCTGCCCAGCGAAGAATCCTTGCAGCTTCTGCCATTGCACTCCTGCTTCTTGTGCCGCCCTGTCTGTTCACATGGGCGACTGCCGTGATGTTGTCCGACTGGATCAACACCGGTTTTCCCTGAAGCAGAGGTTCTGCCTGGCTTAGAGCATTGTATATTGCTCTTAGTTCCAGAATGTTTATGTGAAGAGACGTTTCCAGGCTCGTCCATACTCCCTGGAAGTTTCTTCCTTGTGTGACTGCTCCCCAGCCTCTCAGGCTGGCGTCCGTGGTCACCAGGATCCAATCCTGTATGCCGAATCTGCGGCCCTCCAATAGATGAGCACTCTGCAACCACCACAGAAGAGACACCCTTGTCCTTGGAGACAGGGTTATCCGCAGGTGCATCTGAAGATGCGACCCTGACCATTTGTCCAACAGATCCCTTTGGAAAATTCTTGCGTGGAATCTGCCGAATGGAATTGCTTCGTAAGAAGCCACCATTTTTCCCAGGACTCTTGTGCATTGATGTACAGACACCTTTCCTGGTTTTAGGAGGTTCCTGACAAGCTCGGATAACTCCTTGGCTTTTTCCTCCGGGAGAAAAACCTTTTTCTGAACCGTGTCCAGAATCATCCCTAGGAACAGCAGACGAGTTGTCGGCATTAACTGGGATTTTGGAATATTCAGAATCCACCCGTGCTGTTTTAGCACTTCTTGCGACAGTGCTAATCCCATCTCTAGCTGTTCTCTGGACCTTGCCCTTATTAGGAGATCGTCCAAGTATGGGATAATTAATATGCCTTTTCTTCGAAGAAGAATCATCATCTCGGCCATTACCTTTGTAAAGACCCGAGGTGCCGTGGACAATCCGAACGGCAGCGTCTGAAACTGATAGTGACAGTTTTGTACAACGAACCTGAGGTACCCCTGGTGTGAGGGGTAAATTGGAACGTGGAGATACGCATCCTTGATGTCCAAGGATACCATAAAGTCCCCCTCTTCCAGGTTCGCTATCACTGCTCTGAGTGACTCCATCTTGAACTTGAACTTCTTTATGTACAGGTTCAAGGACTTCAGATTTAGAATAGGCCTTACCGAGCCATCCGGCTTCGGTACCACAAAAAGAGTGGAATAATACCCCTTCCCTTGTTGTAGAAGAGGTACCTTGACTATCACCTGCTGAGAGTACAGCTTGTGAATGGCTTCCAAAACCGTCTCCCTTTCGGAGGGGGACGTTGGTAAAGCAGACTTCAGGAAACGGCGAGGTGGATCTGTCTCTAATTCCAACCTGTACCCCTGAGATATTATCTGCAGGATCCAGGGATCTACCTGCGAGTGAGCCCACTGCGCGCTGTAATTTTTGAGACGACCACCCACCGTCCCCGAGTCCGCTTGAGAAGCCCCAGCGTCATGCTGAGGCTTTTGTAGAAGCCGGGGAAGGCTTCTGTTCCTGGGAAGGAGCTGCCTGTTGCTGTCTCTTCCCTCGACCTCTGCCTCGTGGCAGATATGAATAGCCCTTTGCTCTCTTATTTTTAAAGGAACGAAAGGGCTGCGGTTGAAAAGTCGGTGCCTTTTTCTGTTGGGGAGTGACTTGAGGTAGAAATGGATTTCCCGGCTGTAGCCGTGGCCACCAAATCTGATAGACCGACTCCAAACAACTCCTCCCCTTTATACGGCAAAACTTCCATATGTCGTTTTGAATCCGCATCGCCTGTCCACTGTCGCGTCCATAAAGCTCTTCTGGCCGAAATGGACATAGCACTTACCCGTGATGCCAGTGTGCAGATATCCCTCTGTGCATCACGCATATAAAGAAATGCATCCTTTATTTGTTCTAACGACAGTAAAATATTGTCCCTGTCCAGGGTATCAATATTTTCAATCAGGGACTCTGACCAAACTACCCCAGCACTGCACATCCAGGCAGTCGCTATAGCTGGTCGTAGTATAACACCTGCATGTGTGTATATACTTTTTTGGATATTTTCCATCCTCCTATCTGATGGATCTTTAAGTGCGGCCGTCTCAGGAGAGGGTAACGCCACTTGTTTAGATAAGCGTGTTAGCGCCTTGTCCACCCTAGGAGGTGTTTCCCAGCGCTCCCTAACCTCTGGCGGGAAAGGGTATAATGCCAATAATTTCTTTGAAATTATCAGCTTTTTATCAGGGGCAACCCACGCTTCATTACACACGTCATTTAATTCTTCTGATTCAGGAAAAACTATAGGTAGTTTTTTCACACCCCACATAATACCCTGTTTAGTGGTACCTGTAGTATCAGCTAAATGTAACGCCTCCTTCATTGCCAAAATCATATAACGTGTGGCCCTACTGGAAAATACGGTTGATTCGTCACCGTCACCACTGGAGTCAGTGCCTGTGTCTGGGTCTGTGTCGACCGACTGAGGCAAAGGGCGTTTCACAGCCCCTGACGGTGTTTGAGTCGCCTGGACAGGCACTAATTGATTGTCCGGCCGTCTCATGTCGTCAAACGACTGCTTTAGCGTGTTGACACTATCCCGTAGTTCCATAAATAAAGGCATCCATTCTGGTGTCGACTCCCTAGGGGGTGACATCCTCATATTTGGCAATTGCTCCGCCTCCACACCAATATCGTCCTCATACATGTCGACACACACGTACCGACACACAGCAGACACACAGGGAATGCTCCTAACGAAGACAGGACCCACTAGCCCTTTGGGGAGACAGAGGGAGAGTTTGCCAGCACACACCAAAAGCGCTATATATAACAGGGATAGCCTTATAATAAGTGCTCCCTTATAGCTGCTTTATATATATCAAAATATCGCCATAAATTTGCCCCCCCCCTCTGTTTTACCCTGTTTCTGTAGTGCAGTGCAGGGGAGAGACCTGGGAGCCGTCCTGACCAGCGGAGCTGTGAGAGGAAATGGCGCCGTGTGCTGAGGAGATAGGCCCCGCCCCTTTTCCGGCGGGCTCGTCTCCCGCTATTTAGTGAATCCAGGCAGGGGTTAAATATCTCCATATAGCCTCTGGGGGCTATATGTGAGGTATTTTTAGCCTTTATATAGGTTACATTTGCCTCCCAGGGCGCCCCCCCCCAGCGCCCTGCACCCTCAGTGACTGCGTGTGAAGTGTGCTGAGAGGAAAATGGCGCACAGCTGCAGTGCTGTGCGCTACCTTTAGAAGACTGCAGGAGTCTTCAGCCGCCGATTCTGGACCTCTTCTGACTTCAGCATCTGCAAGGGGGCCGGCGGCGCGGCTCCGGTGACCATCCAGGCTGTACCTGTGATCGTCCCTCTGGAGCTGATGTCCAGTAGCCAAGAAGCCAATCCATCCTGCACGCAGGTGAGTTCACTTCTTCTCCCCTCAGTCCCTCGTTGCAGTGATCCTGTTGCCAGCAGGACTCACTGTAAAATAAAAAACCTAAGCTAAACTTTTTCTAAGCAGCTCTTTAGGAGAGCCACCTAGATTGCACCCTTCTCGGCCGGGCACAAAAATCTAACTGGAGTCTGGAGGAGGGTCATAGGGGGAGGAGCCAGTGCACACCACCTGATCTGGAAAAGCTTTACTTTTTGTGCCCTGTCTCCTGCGGAGCCGCTATTCCCCATGGTCCTTTCAGGAACCCCAGCATCCACTAGGACGATAGAGAAATTTATTTTGCACTTTCCTAGCCAGGTATACAAACTTCTCATGTGTTGCCGTGTCATTGACAAGTGTCTTCCAAGACTGCAATGACGGGGCCTCACTGGCAAGCCACAGTCTGGCAATACACACCTTGGCCAACCCACACATATTAACAATATAAAGTCTGCTAGAGGCGTCCAGAGGACACATACCGCAGGGGTAAAAACAGACGATGGAAGGCCCGTTAACACCAGGGTATCAATAAAACCAGTCCAGAATGCCACTACAAGAGGACATAACTAGAGTAAGTGCCACAAATTGGCATCTAAGGAGTCACATTTAGGGCATTTCGTGGAATGGGTACACCCAAAATGAAACTCTCTCACCGGTGTAATATACACTTGGTGAAGTACAAACAATTGAATTTGTTGGTATCTAATGCTAGTGGTATAGGAGCGGGGGAAACTTAAGGCACACTCCCAGATCTCATCCGTAAGAGGACCTATATCTGATTCCCATTTAGTTCTAAGAGTTGAAAACAGGTCCGAATGATGGGACTGGAGTATAGCCATATAAATACCAGATATCAAATGCCCATTTCCTCGGTTTTGCAACAAAGACTTGACTGGGGAGTCAATCATCAGCGGTGGGGAGTCAGAAAACTGAGTATTAATCGCATGTCTCAGTTGCAAATACCGATAAAAATAGGAGGAGGAAGGCATACAGTAGTCTTGCTGGAGTTGTTGAAAAGTCTTAAGTACGTCCCCAGTATATAGCTGCCCCAGAGACGTTATACCCCACCTCCCCCATACCTCTCTGGTTTGTAAAGAGGCCAATTCTGGGAAATCAAAGGTATTATCCAAAGGATTACCCGGGTCCACAACCCGACCCCGTAGAATGGAGTGCACCGATTTCCAAATAAGTATAGCCTGTTTTATCAAGGGGACCTTAGACACTTTGATCTGTCCACACAGAAGCATTTGAAGGGGGGTGCCGTCCAGGTACTCCTGCATTATCAGTTGTGAGTGTAGAGCAAGAGGGTCGGAAACATTAACCCAGTCCCAGATGTGGACTAGCTGAGCTGCGTAATAATAGAATCTAAAAACAGGAAGGGCCAAACCACCTGACAATTTGAGCCTAGATAAAGTATCACGTTTCAATCGCGCCCTTGTTAGCCCATATCAATGATGACAACAAACAATCAATTTGTTTAAATATTTTTTGATTAATGTACACAGGAGATTGCTGGAGAACAGAGGAGCTTGGTCTGAAATATCATTTTAACCAGGTTGACTCTGCCTGTGACAGTCAGGGGTAATTTCCCCCAGACCTTAGTTTTAGAGCGAAGATAGGCTATCTGCGGTACAACATTAAGAGGGACATAAGTAGTACAGTTGTTCGACACCCACACTCCCAAGTATTTAAAAGAAACCACCCAGTGGTAGAGAGAGTAAAGGAAACTTTGGGGGTTCACCCTTGAGCGGAGTGATGCAGGATTTATCCCAATTTATTTTAAGCCCAGAGTAGCTTCCAAAAGTATTTATCATATCCAGGAGCCTGGGCATAGAGGTGGCATAGTCATACACAAATAATAATGTTATCCGCATATAGTGCTATTCTATCCTCCCTATCTCCCAACCTGATTCCTAAGATGTCATGGCTGGCTCGTATCAGGCAGGCCAACGGCTCAATAGCAATGGCAAAAAGAGTGGGAGACAAGGGGCATCCCCGTCTCGTTCCCCGAAACAACGGAAAGAGCCGTGAAACATAACAATTCACCGAAACTCTGGCCATGGGCAAAGAATACAACAACTTAATGTATTTTATGAATTTAGGGCCGATGCCAAATCTGCTCATAGTTTCCCAGAGAAAAGCCCACTCCACTGAATCAAAGGCCTTAGCGGCATCTAATAAGACTAACAGAGGAGTCGGACTCTTCCCCGGGAACCTGAAAGTGGGTAAACAGACGTCTAAGGTTAATAGAAGTGGATTTGCTCGGCATAAAGCCCCTTTGGTCAGGGTGAATAATCTGTGTTCTAACGCAATTGAGTCTATTCACTAGGATCTTGGCCAATAATTTGATATCGGTGAGTAAGAGATTGGATTGTAGGACTCAACAAATCTAGGGTCTTTGGTTTACAGATAACAATAATTAACGCCTCTGCCATTGAGGGAGGGAGCGTATTCTGTCCAAAAATAGAATTGAATAAGTGGAGTAGCTGAGGTACAAAGAAAGCCAGGTGTTTCTTATAGAATTCAGACGAGATAACATCCATACCCGAAGCTTTACCACCAGGCGATGCTTTACTCGCAGCCTCAATCTCGTCTGATGCCAAAAGGAGCTTCAAGAAGATCGCGCGCATCAGCAGACAAACATGGCAGTTGAATATCATGCATGTAATTAGTCACTTCAATTAAGGGACAATCCAATTTAGAACTGTAGAGTTGCTGGTAATACTCAACAAATTCTGCTACAATTTGAGGGGTCCAATCTATTCTGGCACCATCAGATCCAATAAGTGAAATTACCGTACAGGAGGAGCAATCATCCCGGGCAAGGTTAGCTAAATAAGAACCCGGTCTATCCCCAGTAGCATATATGACATGTGAAGAAAAGAGAAGCCTATGCTAGGTTTTTTCCATCAGGTAGTCTTTCCAATCATTTTGGAACCGTCCACTCTATCCTGCAGGTAGGCCAGTTCAGAAGCGACAATCCGGGCTTCTAAATCAGTTTCCCTCTTCTTAAAGAAGGATATCAGAACTGCCACTCGTTTGATCAAAGTCCCCCTCAGGAAGGCCTTAAACGCATCCCATAACAAAGAGATAGTGACTGTCTCCTTATCTAGTTCAAAAAATTCCAACCAGGCAGCCTCCAATTCGGAACCCGCCCCCATATGTGTCAACCAGAAGGAATTCAATTTCCAAACCGCTTGACTCCTTTGGCAATTTAAATCTAAACTAAGTGTGAGAGGAGAATGATCCGAGATGCCCCTCATCTCATATCTAATACCGTGTTCCCTGGGAAGCAACTCTTTAGAGAGGAGGGCTATGTGTATTCGAGAAAAGGAGGAGTGTGAATGTGAAAAACACGAATACTGTCTCATAGAAGGGTGCCTCAACCTCCAAGGATCGCTCAGGCCCAGTTCAGACACAACATCCGCAGAGTATTCCCGGATTGAGAGAGAGGATACCGCAGACAGCCTATCCAGCGCAGGATCAAGGACATTGTTAAAATCCCCCACGCAGATAGTGGTTGACCCCCTGTGACAATGCCATGAAGTTCGCTACCTTTTTAAGTATATTGTTCGAATAGGGGGGTGGGACATAAACAGCTAGGAGAAGCAGGGGGAGAGAATTAATTTGACAATTTAAAAAAAAAAAAACTTACCTACCCCAGGGATCCGTTTGAACACTGGCGAGGGAGAAAGGGACAGTCTTTTTGATAAGAGCCGACACCGCACATGACGCTGAGGTATGCATGGAATGGAATGCCCAACCCACCCAAGGCTTTTTAAGGGACAATATCTTACTACCCATTAAGTGGGTTTCCATGAGGCAAGTTATGTCAGATGCATACTGCTTGACCTGTCATAGTACAAGGGACCGCTTGATTTTATCATTAAGCCCGCGCACATTCCAAGCCAGAACATTAACCATAGCCATGAGAAATGGTGAAAATAATAAAACAGGTCGCCTGCAGACAGCCTCGGCTGGACCACACCCATCAAAACACAATCATTCTTGCTCGCATTACAAATATAGCAATGTCCGACACACAATGCAGCCAGTAGTACAAAAACAACAAATAACTCGTAACAAAAACCCTCCCCCCACCCTGTACACCACCCCAAAACTGTAGCATACCTATTTCCTGAACTTAACCAAGACTACCCAAACAAAAAGGTATACCAACTGTAGTATAAGCTAAACCATACACACTATACTAACCCCAGTAGCTATGAAAAAGGGGGAGCCAAAAATGTAATGACAACAAGGTGGGAGAGACTCCCAGCTAAAGTCTAAACCCACCTAGAGCTACCGTGGCCCACAATATAATTAAATAGAAAAATAGAGAAACATGGTGCATACAAACAGCATATAATAAAACAGAGAGAAATGCAGTATAAATTTGATCACACAGCCAACTGGTATGGCCTGTTAAACTGGTCACATATAGTAAAGCAGAAAGAACCAGAGCCTAGCGCCCCTGCAACATCAGTGCAGCAGCAGGCGACATATAACAACAAATGATACTTGCAGCGGGAGGCACATATGTCCAGTGTTCAGCCATCAGCAAGAGCTCTTCGGGACGGAAAGTGTCTATCCAACCAGATTGTTGCCTCTCGAGGAGTGGGGAAAAAAACGGTCCACTAGTCCAGTATCAGGGAGGGAAGCAGCAGGGAGTGCAGGATGCCCAAATAAGAATCTATAAATAATCTCAGTAGAGCTGTATGTCCCAGGGGAGACTTAGCTGCTCTTTCCCATAGGTGATGCAGGGCAATGAGACAGGAAATGTCCAGTTGCCAGTCACTCCCAGGCAGCCAAAAGTTTGTAATAATAAAATAATAAAACAAACAAATCCCACTACAGTGAGCACCGCTGCAGCACGAGGGCACTCACTTCAGATGATGGTGATGTGGCCTCTATTCCACAGAGACGCCAGCCAGCTCGAACTGGTCTCTCAGCAGGAGGAGAGAGAGAGGAAGCCGGATAAGCGCACCCAGCAGGAGCACCACGTGTCACGGCCATCCCCAGGTCTCACAAGCAGCGGCAGTGAAGGGAGCCAGCGGGCAGTGAGAAGCCTGACCTCTATCCGACAGCGGGGATCAGTGGCTCGGGTCCCGGAGAGTAGGAGGCAGTGGAGAGGGCTGGTGAGAGGGGTCCGGCAGAGCTCTCATCGCAGCGGTGAGCAGGGAGCACCACGTGACCTGGCCGTCCCCAGGTCACACTATCAGCGGCAGTAAAGGAAGCCAGCGGGCGGGTAGAAGCCTGATCTTCATCCGGCGGCGGGGATCAGCGGCTCAGGTCCCGGAGAGACGGAGGCAGCAGAGAGGGCTGGTGAGAGGGATCTGGCAGAGCTCACAGCGCAGCGGGGAACGGAGCGGCGTCCCACGTGGCACGGCTTCCTCTCGGCCCACACAGATGAATCCTCCCACAGCGGGCAGCAGGGGCCAGATCAGCGTAAAAACGTGCACCAGGTTGCAGCAACAGATTATCCAGGGGTGAACCAACTTGTAGCCCCAGGGGGGTCTCAGGAGTTTTGAGTATTATGAAGCTGGAGAGCTACACAGCAGCCTGTGTGCTACGCCATACCCGTCGTAGCCACGCCCCACTCCTTTATATTTAAAATAAAAAAAGATGTACTAAGCCTTGGAGAGTGATAAAGTGGAAAAAGATAAAGTACCAGCCAATCAGTTCCGGACTGTCATTTTTCAGGCACAGCCTGTAACATGGAAGTTAGAAGCCGATTGGCTGGTAACTTTATCTCTCCTTCATCACACTGCTAAGCTTAGTACATCTCCCCCATACACACACACACACTACCCATCCCCTGCATTCCAAATAACGAATATTCCACTAGTCTTCTATAAAAAGTTTAAAAACAATCCAGGTGCATGCACACTAGACCCACCATGCACACACGTGCGGACCAACGCAAAGACATGAACAGCGTACGCTGGAGCCTGTGTCTCAACGTGACAACAGAGGGCATGAGAGAGTGGGAAGAGAGAAATAACGGAGAGGAGGAAAGAGGAGTAGCAGAACAGAAAGATAGAGGGAATAGAATAAGGGGAGAGGGGATGGGGGTGGACCTGGTCAGAGGA
This sequence comes from Pseudophryne corroboree, assembly GCF_028390025.1. Lineage (NCBI taxonomy): Eukaryota > Metazoa > Chordata > Amphibia > Anura > Myobatrachidae > Pseudophryne > Pseudophryne corroboree. The sequence goes on from NC_086449.1 coordinate 205,886,313, forward strand.
AATGAGGGTGGAAAGAGATAGGGGAGAGAGAAGAGCGAAAAAAAAGGGAGAATGGAGCAATGAGATGACATGGGGAACAGCTACTAATGCACAAAAGATCTCTGCTGAATGTCTGTGGCATTGCATTTACCAGTTTTATGGATATTTTTGTGAAAACTCCATTTTAGTGCTGGTTTCAGGTCTAGTTACACCATTGGGGAGAATGTTGACAGTACTCGGATGCGATTCTTAATTAGGTCAGTTGCTGAGCACAGCATTATAAGAGTACTTTTGTTACCCCGACACTCTGTTGCTTAACATCACTAATTTCTTGAGTTGGGAGCCCAGTTCTAGAATGTAGTTGCTACAGATAAACTGTTTATTCCTGCAGAGCATTGTTTTGTTCTTCTCGGAGTGCTGGTAAGTTTCCTGCAGGCCATGCCTGGTTTGTGTGAGATCTGTGGCTTATTGCAAAACTCTGCTTTTAAATCCTAACTTGGCAGAAACACAAAAGAGCAAAAGCATAAGCCTCTGAATGCCAGCACATGCAGGGAGCTTTGTTCCATCAGCACTCAAAACTCGCCCCAATAGGAGGGGAGAAGAAGTGGAGAAATATACCGTTTCACTGCCTGCAATTAGTTTGATGGCACTTTGTTTCATAAATAACTTGACAAACAAATGGATTCAATTTGTTGTAGGCATTCAGCCATGTTGTTTAAGATTTGCACCCGTTGACAGCACACAATAAAAGCAGCCATTTTGTGAGAGACATACAGAGCTGGACAAGGGGGAGATGTACTAAGCAGTGAAAAGAGTGGAGAAGTGAGCCAATGGAGAAGATTCCCATGGCAACCAATCAGCACTGAAGTAACATTTATAATTTGCATACTATAAAATTATACAGAGCAGCCGATTGGTTACCATGGGCAACTTCTCCACTGACTCACTTCTCCACTCGTTTCACTGCTTAATACATCTCCCCCTAAGGGGGTCATTCAGAGTTGATCGTAGCCGTGCTAAATTTAGCACAGCTACGATCGTAAACTCAGACATGTGGGGGGACGCCCAGCACAGGGCTAGTCCGCCCCGCATATCAGTCGCCCCCCCATGCACACACAAATGCAAAAGCATCGCACAGAGGCGATGCCTTTGTATTTGAGGAGTAACTCCCGGCCAGCGCAGCTCCTGCGGCTGGCCGGGAGTTACTCGTCGCTCCCGCTGGCCGCAGCGGCTGCACGTCACGCAGCCACCGCAGCCCGCCCCCAGAACGCCACCGTTCAGCCCCCTCCCGCCTAGCGACCGCCTCTGTCTCAGAGGCGATCGCTAGGTAACGATGGCTGCCATGCGCCGGCGCACTGCGGCGCCAGCGAATGCGCAGTTCCGACCCGATCGCTGCGACAAACTGCAGCGAGCGATCGGGTCGGAATGACCCTTTAAGATCCCCCTGGTACCCAAGGCAATAGACTGATTAAGAAAAGAAAAACACAAGTGCCTCAATGATGTCATTATTTCTTAGCAAATTGGTAGTTTGCAGTAACAACCTATGAAAAGGCTGCTTCCATAGTTTACAGGCTACACGTAGGAATGGCCTTAAGCCTTTAATTAATTGCAATGAAGTTGAAAGCTGGAACAATTACCAAAAAAAAAAAAAAAAAAACCCGCTTGGTTTACTTTTTTCTCTACTTCCACATCATTCATACTAATTTCATATAAACTGTAAAATGTTGTGGCAATTAATGGCCATTTAAAACCTTATTTTCTGCAGTAATCCAAATTAAAAATCCATTAATTAATGTGAATGATAGTCATAATCACTGCAGCCCTACAGGACATACAGATATTAATGTCAGGAGGCGTATTAATGTCCAGGTCTACTGGAGTCAGAATTATGTGAGCAAGCGCTAACATTATCCCACCTCTGCTCACCCATACAAGTTGTGTACTGAAGTGTCCAATTTGGCCTCTATGCTCTATAAGAGAACAGCATCCCTAAATCGGATCAGTACGAGATACCGCCGGACGGGATTCAATTCAATTTGCTGTGAGAGGGGTGAGTTGCCGCTGCAGGATATTGTCAGGAAAGGGTTAGGTTTAGGCTGCTAGAAGAGAGGGTTAGGGGGCCAGTAGGGGAAAGTAAGTATACTTACCCTCCCCTGACGGGATTCTGATCATCGGTATGCCGTGGAAGGTATTCTGGCCGCCGGGATCCCAACCTGGCGCTGCATTGGTGTGGAAAGGCTAGCAACTGCCCCTACCCTCACCCCCCTCCAGATCTAGTCCCCTATGGGACTGCAAACAAAAACCAGAGAGTACAGAGCTACCTTGAGATGAAAGAATGCTCTGCCGCTGCAGTAATGATGTAGAGAAATGTTTCTCAAACTTGGTCCTCATGGATCCCCAACAGTGCGTGTTTTCAAGGTATCCTCTTAAATAATCAATACCAATTGTAAATTTATTGTGCTAAGTCAAATAACACACGTGCTCCTGCTAGATTATATGGAAAACATGCCATGTTGTGTTCCATGAGGACCAGTTTTGAGAAACGCGGATGTAGGTTACTAACAGACAGGATTACAACCTACAACATCTACTTCTACATTATTCCCAGAGTCTGGCTAAGACAACCAATGAATATGATCATTTGCGTTATAATACATTGCTGATTATACTGCAGCATTGTTATAAAGCTCCTAGGGGATGACAGAGACACAAAACACATCGGCCAAGGTGCCATTAGAACTTACTTTTCCAGAGAGCATTTTCATCACCATCTTGAAGATAAGGTATGCCCAGTATATATGAAGGAACTGGAGCACGAACATAAGCATATTGAAGAAGTAGTAGAGGAAGAATCGAGGACAGTAGTACAGGGGATAGACCACCGTGGCATAAATAATCCTACAAAACAAAATATGTCATTTAATCCTAAAAATGGGTAAATCATCTATTACCAGTAATTACCTTATAAGTGCCAATGCCCTTCAGTTCCATTTGTCATGCTTTAAGCAAAGCACATTTTCTTATTATGCATAGAGAAAATAGTCTACTTATTACCATTTTAGGGCAGGCAGTTAAAAAACAAAGATGCGTCCATGGACCTCTAGGGTTAAAAAAAAAAAAAAAAAGTTCCTTGTTAGCAGGTAACAGCTTTCTGATCTTTATCCCCCCAGCAGATCTGGAATGAGCATGCAATGCCTGTGAACTTTGAAGCTGTTGGTTATGGTTGATCAGTAATTATAACTACTCCCTACTGTTCTATTTGGCTGTACAGGAGAACATTGCCAGGAACAGCTAAGTGTGCCTAAAATCTCTTGTGTAATGCATGCAATGTCTGCAGCTACCAAGAGATCCCACCATAGGCTTTACAATACAGTAAAACAGGTATGGGTCATTAGGTCGACCACTATTGGTCGACATGCACTAGGTCGACAGGGTCATTAGGTTAACATGGATAAAGGTCAACATGGAAAAAAGGTCAACATGAGGTTTTGGGGTTTTTTTACTTTTTTTTTTAAGTGTCGTTTTCTTCGTAAAGTGACGGGAAATCCCAATTAGTGCACCGTGTCCGCTCGCATGGCTCGCTTCGCTATGCTTCGGGCAAGGTTACCGTTCCCAATTGTAGTCCACGTGGATCGTAAAGTATGAAAAAGTAAAAAAAAATGAAAGAAAAAAAAATGTGAAAAACTCATGTCGACCTATAGTGGTCGACCTAGGTCTTGTCGACCTAATGACCGTAAGCCCAGTAAAACCTCATGCAAACATTTCTCCTATAAGCATGATGATACATATAAAATACAAAAAGTGAAAGGAAAAAAAAGTGAAAAAAACAATAGTAGATTGAAGAGTATATAAAGGCAGATGTATCAACCTGGAGAAGGCATAAGGAGGTGATAAACAAGTGATATGTGCAAGGTGATACACTCACCAGCCAATCATCTCCAATATGTAAATTAATAGGAGCTGATTGGCTAGTGCGTTTATCACCTGTTTATCACTTCCTTATGCCTTCTCCAGGTTAATACATCTGCCCCCTAGCTAGATTACCTGTGAGCCACTAGCATTTGTAAGAGGTACCAATCAAGTTCAAAGCTGGAAGTCCTGATGGAAATGCTGGATACTTCCCATTCTATTGCACAAATAAAGTACACTTGGCTACTCTACCGAAAGGAGTCTTCATTTCTGGGGAGTTCACCCGGACTCCTAAGGCTGTAGGGGAACCTCTCATGTTATCAGGCCCTGCCCCCATGGTGTAATGCCACAATTCATGGCATTACACTGTGGTCAGAGGGCCAAGAGGATGCAAATCAGCACACCGCTGAACTTGCCCACTTGGGATCTTCCATAGAGAATGTTTCAGAAGTCAGCAAGTATGGAATAAGGTCTAGGGTAGCGATTTCCAACACGTACCAGGACAGATTAAAGTTTCACAGTGCTAGGCTGGTAGGGTCACCTTAACTTATACATGGAAAAGTGACACGCTTTAAAAAGAAAGCAAATAGTACTTAACAGGGTACACATACAGGCAACAAGGCTTACTCTAAAGGGCAAGCCTTATAATGCAACACTGTGCCGGTAGAAGTCTTCCTGCATCACCTCTTTACCGAGGTGAAGCTGGAAGCACTAGCAATGAGATGTATTACCATCACGCTTGCCAGAGTGGGTGAGTGAAAAGTTTCCGGTGATCCCTGCCAATGCCCCAAAGTGCATCAGCCTAGTGCTCTCTCACAGTGCTAGTGTCTCTCTCTCTCCCCAGGCCGGCTCCAGTGCGCATACGTAAGATTTCGCTACTATCGCAAGATCTCCCGTGCGCAGCTCGAAGCTGGCAGCAGCCACTACAGTGGCTGTGTATGGGGCAACGACACCTGCAGCTGTCAAAATCGATAGCTGCAGGTCTCCGTACAGTCAGTGTAACTGACCTTTCTAAAAGCCTACACACTGAGCGATGGATTCGACCACCGATATTATCAACCAACGATAATATCGATGGTCGATTCAGCCTACACACTGGAAGAGAACGATGGTCAATTTGGATGATATGAGAGTACATATCTATATCGTCCAAATTGACTGGCATGTTTAAATGATGATCGTTCAACGATGATGAACGATTGCGGGCACGTGCATCGTTCATCATTGAAGCATCCACACTGAAAGATATGAACGATTTAACGTTCATTTATGAACGATATTGTTCATATATTTCAAGATATCGCCCAGTATGTAGGCCACATCGGTGCGCTATTTTAAAGACAACAGCGGAGATAATGACAGGGGAGCATACCACTTCTCCCCCATAATGGAGGATCATACATCATGGCCTCTGTCTCTCGCCAATCCACACACGCTCCACAAGTTTGCAATACCTAAAAGTTCAAATGTATCCCTTTGTAAATCAGCCTACAAAAATACATTGTAACCTTCTATTCATATCCGATATCTGTGTTACAGGATGAGAACTTACCAAAATGGGAAAACAATGAGCCGACTGATGACAAATACCACTGCAAATATGGCAAACAGGATATTGCACGACTTCTTCCACTCAGCGTAACTGCACATTTTAGCAGCCTGGGAAGTAAAAAAAAAAAGCATCAGGAGGTGACGCACAGCACCAGAACACCCACCAAATCAGGATACTTCGAAGGATAAAGGTTGAGTATCCCTTATCCAAAATTTTGGATATTGGATTTTTCCGTATTTTGGAATAATTGCATACCATAATGAGATCTCATGGCAATAGGACCCAAGTCTAAGCACAGAATGCATTTATGTTTCATATACACCTTATACACACAGCCTGAAGGTAATTTTAGATAATATGTTTAATAACTTAGTGCATTAAACAAAGTGTGTCTACATTCACACAATTTTTTTATGTTTCATATACACCTTATACACACAGCCTGAAGGTTAATATAATATTTGGAATCATTTTGTGTATTAAACAAAGTTTGTGTACACTGAGCCATCAGAAAACAAAGGTTTCACTATCTCACTCAAAAAAATCTGTATATCGGAATATTCCGTATTTAGGAATATTTGGATATGGGATACTCAACCTGTACTTATAAAAACTTGAAAGTGGAAAGAGATAAAGTAACCAATCAGCTTGTTTGAAAAATGTCAGGAGCCGATTGGTTGGTACTTTATCCCTCTCCAAGATTCGATAAATATCCCCCTTAAATAGTAGGGTAACAAGGTTGGTTTAATAAGGTTACTGTACCTCCAACAAAATGTCAGAAACATCATGCACCAGCATAGTCAGAGTACCCACTCGGATATACTTAACACCCCACGAAAAGTTCAGTAGGAAGATAGTGGCCAAGTGATGAACAACTTGTACGTTGAAATCCTGGAAGAAGAAACAACAAACGGCAAAGAATTAAACATTACGCGGTGGTTTCCCAGCTTTCAACGCTACAATGTTATTCTGTTATTTGCAGTATATGTTGCATCTCTTCAGAAATACCCATCATATTATTCAAGTCAGAATAAAAATAAATCCTTAAATTTCCTTCAGCTTTCTTAAAATTGAGGGAATAGATCAGGAATTACAGTCCACAAAGCATTTGATTTCCTGTGCCTTCACATGAATAAAGCTGCAGGAAAGGACAGTGATCACACGTGTAACGCAGCACTGTCCAACACAGAATGTGCAGTGTGAAATACACAGCGGCAGGCTGGCGCTTTTCAAATAACGTTGACCATTAAAACAGTGATGCACATAGGGTACAATGGGGTCATTCCGAGTTGATCGCTCGCTAGCAGTTTTTAGCAGCCGTGCAAACGCTATGCCGCCTCCCACTGGGAGCGTTTTTTAGCTTAGCAGAAGTGCGAATGAAAGGATCGCAGAGCGGCGACAACGTTTTTTTGTGCAGTTTCTGAGTAGCTCAAAACCTACTCAGCGCTTGCGATCACTTCAGACTGTTCTGTTCCTGTTTTGATGTCACAAACACGCCCTGCGTTCGCCCAGCCACGCCTGCGTTTTTCCTGGCACGCCTGCGTTTTTCCGAACACTCCCTGAAAACGGTCAGTTGACACCCAGAAACGCCCACTTCATGTCAATCACTCTGCGGCCACTAGTGCGACTGAAATGCTTCGCTAGACCCTGTGCAAAACTACATCGTTCGTTGTGTCCGTACGACGCGCGTGCGCATTGCGCCGCATACGCAGAACTGCCGTTTTTTAGCCTGAACAAATGCCGCTAGCAATCAACTCGGAATGACCCCCCATTGAGCGCAGAGTTTCCCTAACTCTGCCATTACCGTCCAGGAATTAATATTCAATATCCAGCTTGAGTCCAGATGGTTAAATCAAATTGCAAGAGGAACTAAATAGATCACATGTGCTCAAGCATGGATAGCCTTAAAACCTGGACTGTAAGGTCTACATATAGAGATAAATTCTCTTCTTACCTTCCGTCTAACATCAGAGGCAACACTGAATAGAAGCGACCAGTAAAAGCTTAGCTCCATCACGTAGTACCAGTACTGGGATGGCAGCACTTCCTATAGAAGATAACACAGGTACAATGTCAAAGTCAAGCACAACAATCCACATACAAAAAGCACATTTGTCTTCTAGCAGATTCGGACTGAAGGCCTGATTCAGGGATTTATATAAAATCTGTGATATTTAATGATCTGCACATAGGCAAGGAGCCACACTGAGCATGTGCAGATCTGGCCCTGCAACATCAGTCACAGTGGCATAGAAGTCGCAGCACGACTGGCATGTTGCTGGTGTTTGGGGGCGACTATGGCCAGTGTTCCAGAAAACAGGAGCGTGTCCTTAGACGCAGCTTCACTGGCCTCAGCACCATGATTTTACTGCTGGACATCCTGAGTAACCTGAGGAAACTCAGATGTCCAATGGTCATACAGATGATCCGCCACAGAGGTGCCACTAGCACTCACCTCTGAATCAGCCCATGAATCCACAAATCAAGTAAATCACATTTTTACCTCTGTAATATTTAAACTGCAAAATAATCATCACAAGTAAATTTGTGAGTCATACACTGTATGGCGACTCCTATCAGGCTGGTGGTGTCCATATTTAAATCAAAGGGCATTTCTAATACACAGCCTGATTCGTTCTCCAAGGTTGGGGATCACCGCAACTTACTTGTAAATCCGTGGATGGCAAGGAGAGCAAAGCATCGGATGTCCGCCGGCAGACGTGTTGTGGTGCTCTAGCATCAACTAGTTTCGCCTGTCTAGCAGGCTTTGTCAGGACGAAGCCTGCTAGACAGGCGAAACTGGTTGATGGACACCACCAGCCTGATAGGATTTCCCTAAGAAGGACATCATTTAACTATTCTGGACTTAACACTTGATACACCAGAGAAGGGATAAAAGCACTTATATCCCTCAAGGTGCTAGACTTTTTCAGATACCATTTTAAATTCTCTTGGACTTTTTTGGACTTTCTAAAAAATTATATGTTATATGTTGTATTGTTATATATGTAGTATACCGGTATTAGGACCCACTTCATTATAGATAGGTAACAGACAAAGTGTGTTACTCTGTGTAGATATATTTTTAAAATAAAATAAAACAATACTCTTTCTTCCATATGGATGTGTGATTATTAATGGTCACTACCTGCTACTATAATCATTTGATACTAGTGTGATTTAACAATTCAAGTAGAAGTGTTATCAGATACCGGAGCGCTTGGGTTTTTTTGTCTTTGTCTAATTCAGACCTGATCGCTGCTGTGCGTTTTCGCACAGCAGCCACTCAGTTCTGAACTGCGCCGGCATCACAGTGCTCCGGCGCATGCCAGACAGCCGATGGAAATCTCAGCCCAGAGATCGCCTCCGCCTGATTGAAAAGCAGATGCAGTCGCTGGGCTTAAGGGGGCGGGCCAGCGGTGTTTGGCTGCCGTTTTGGGGGCGCGGTTCAGGCAACGCAGGTGTGCCCGGACCGTGCGGGGGGCAGGCCGCGGTGGCCGCATGATGTCACACGCAGCCGCCGTGACCCGGACAGCGATGGGTAGCTCCCTGCCAGCGTGCAGGAGCTGCGCTGGTAGGGAGCTACTCGTCAAGTACAAAAGCATCGCCGCTGTGCGATGCTTTTGTGCTTGGAGGGGGGATCTAGCCAGACATGCGGGGCCGTCTAGCCCTGTGCTGGGCGTCCCCACGCATGTCTGAGTAACTGATCGTAGCTGTGCAGCTACTATCAGGTCTGAATTAGGCCCAATATCACTAACGATATCGTTCAGTGACGTCATCCTACTTCCGTGCTGTACATGCATCGTCAATGGCATAGTCAAAATGGACCTGCAAGTACAGACGAGAGGACCTCGTAAACGACCTATGGGAGCGCACATTGTTAACGAGATTGTGTGTACACACTGGGCAATATAACAAATTAAATTACTCAAAAGGGTGAAAATTAGTGATATGTTTAAAATATTGCACAGATTTGGATGTAAAGCAAAAATAAAAAAGCAAGTAGCAGTGCACATAGGCAATACCAAGCTGCACTGTAGGTGGGGCAGATGTAACATGTGCAGAGAGAGTCAGATTTGGGTGGGGTGTGTCCAAACTGGAATCTAAATTGCAGTGTAAAAATAAAGCTGTCTAACGTTTGTGGGCTACATGCAAAAGCAGCCAGTATTTACCCTGCACAGAAAACATATTAATATATTTACTCCCTTGCATGGCAACATGGTTTGTTCCAGATACATAGGTTTACCAAACTCTCTCTTTAAACTGGGACATTTATGAATTACACAGGTTATCTAGCTGATTAAAACCAGGAGAAATGCAGGCTTGAAATGCAGGCCAGCCACACAACCTGTGTAATTCATGAATGTCCTGCTTTAAAGTGATAGTATGGTAAGCCTACAGATACAAAGTTAATTGTTTTTTTGCTTTACTTCCAAATCAAATGTCTTTTGTCAGTTGCACCATCCAATTCTTAAATAGATAAGCTTTATCTATCCATGAAACCCTTGGTGTCTTATCACAGTCTTGTTGATGTTTACACTAATGGAGAAGCAAGGCTAGGTAGCAGTTACACAGAAATGAATAGTAAAGATAGCAGATAAAATAAAGTTAATGTTATGTGAGTGGATCAAGTTACATTTCCAATCTTCGTTTATATAGTGCCAGCCAATCTAAGTCAAAACTACATTACCTAGCAATCTTTGTGGGAAGAAAACAAAGCCAAAACATGTGGGCTGAAATGCGATGCAGCACTGGTAACCACTATGCCAATGTTTGACGCACATTGTGAAATAGATTATAGTAACAGTGTGGCAGATAACTGTGTACATGCTCTTATCAACATTTAATTCTTATTTCGATAGAACCTCTTAGTTTCCATCATCTAGAACAATCCTTCAATCCCCAAAATAGGTCATGTTTTTAAGATCTATTTACTGTACACATGAGGAATTATTATTGTTCCAACACAATAGACTAATGGGCCCTACACATTAGGCAATATAACTGAACGATATGACCGTTCTCGTTCATTAATGAATGAGAACTTGTTCATATTGTTCAGTGTGTAGGCACCAACGATGAACAATGCGCGGCATTGGTGCCAGGTCGCTTATGCATGCAAGCCAATATGGACAATCTCGTCCATATTAGCATGCACTGCTATGGAGCCGGGTAACGGGGGAGTGATGAAACTTCACTCCCCCCGTCACCCGCCACCGAGTCGCCCGTATCCGCCGTTGGGCAGCAAGGCGGGGGATCGCCAAGTGTGTAGGGCCCATTACTCGCCTGTGCATGAGCAACGTAATCCAGAAAACATAACCTGTTTTAGAGTAAACTGATTTTCAACACCAAAACCCCTGTCCTACAGTAGCATTATTCAGCGTCTCTCCTAAATGAATAAGGGTCTTACCTGTTTTGGATACCCCACCCACACTTCCCAAACATCATGAAACCAAGGTTTCTGCAAAAGACAGATTTGGAAACAAAACAACATGACAATCTGATTTAAGCACATTTCATCACACATGTAATCACAATGTTACAATTAAGTTATTCCATTAGTTATGAGCGTTCGTCTTTTAGTGCGTGGTTAATCAAAAGCACACAGTCAGATTGTAGAAAATTCAGAGAACAAGCTCTAATTTGTGTAACTCTATGGAATTGTGTACATGTTTTTTTAATTACAATTCTCTACCGCAGTTCCTATATTCTGCCATTCATTACTGTAGATGTTCCATTTAGATGTAGCCTTAAGGCCGCCATTTTCATTCTCCATGAATTATCATTATCCAGACAAACCATACTTACATCATACAGGACAGCGAACCCTCCGATCAGAGCACACAAGTAAAAGGTGAACCGCCAGCTGGAGAGGAAACAGGCCTGTATCAGATATTATTTTGTGCAATGTTCTTTGTTTTACGAATATACCTGTATTAAATATGCAGACAAAGCTCCCAGCTATAATAAATTATTAGCTATTAATTTCATTATCTTATGTATGAGAACAATCAAATCTTTCTGCAAGTTACAGTATGAGCCCTGGATGAAGCACTTCCTGCCAGCAGATCATGTACTGAGCCATGAATGTAAAAGAACATGGAGACTCCTTCTCTGGAAATAACATTTCTCTGCTCGTCTACAGGTATAACTAGAAGGAACAAAGTCTCAGATTTGTATGTGAGACTTGTTTTCTGAATATAACAAGTCACTTGGGGAAGGGGTGAGCACAGAAAGGCATCTATGAGAATGCAGATTCACCTGGGACTAGCGCATTATGGGGTAAAGATTATACTTTTCAAAGGCCACACTGTAAACTTCCTAAAGGCAACAGATTACCTCTCATCTCACCTTAGCTGTCCTCAAATAATAAAAATAAATGGGAAGAAAGACACAAACTGCCCTCTTCACCCTCACATCTGCCATTTACTTGTCCCAAAGCACCCCCTCATACCTGCCACTCAGAAGAAGGGGATCACTAGGGTTAGATTAAAAATGGATTGGATGGGACTACAGCTCCAGGCCTGTACATAAAAATAGGCCCATTATCATGGTGTCAAGACGATAACCAGCTGTCCAACTTGCAATGTCTGTCTGCCATAAATCAGAATATTAAACTTGTATTTCTATAGTAATGACAGACTGTCGTCATTTTTCTGCTTTTACATATTTAAGAACAGTGGGGGGGGGGTACATACCCACATGGCTCTGGCCACACCCACCCAGCACTACTCCTCTTCTCAATATAGGCCTCTGATCATTATCAGCCCCATGTGGCCCTAAACCCAGCCCTGGGGTCACATAAACATCTGTATAATAAACGAGGATGGTCTGAATCATCTCCATCATGCTTATTGGGAGCAGGGGTGCCCGCTACCACGACAGTCCCTGGGAGGAGAACGCTGCAGTGCCAACACGGGGTACGTATAGCGAGCCAGGGGCAGATACAACGCTTACAAATATTTTTCAATAAAAATATCCTAAAGTTTATTGGAATATAGACCAAGTACCTAGAACTTTGTCCTATAAATCTGGGTAAGAGTTCAATGGGTATTAATAGCCTTGTTTAAAAAATGACAGACCTTAATATATTTTGCATGTATTTCTGTAATATGTCTTATTTTAAAGATATGTATATGGCTAATTTTGCAAATAAATAACTAATGTTCTCAAAAGCTTTATGAAAATAAATAAAAAGCATCTATTTTAGTTACTCCTTAATAAAAATCGCAGTCATGTCTCCTTGAGCTGCTTCCATAATTAAACTCTTGCTCCATCTATATTATAATTCTCTGATTTACCGTTTCACATGAGAATATTAGCAGATGGAAACTTAGCCCCTGTGCGCACATTGTCTTTGTAATGAAATTATAGTGGCTTTTGCCAATTGCACCATCCAATTCCTAAATTAAGGCTGATTGCTCCCCTGGAGATCGGTAATTACAGACCCCAGAGATCTCGTGCTGCCTCTAATTACACTACATTAAAGTTGAGGCCCTTAATGTTAACTAGTGCACTGGAAAGCAGCTTCCCCGTAGACAGAGGCTGCAGGATCATAGCCCGCTACGTCTAGTGGACCAAATGTGCAGCAGCTTTATTTGTAAAGAAAAGGTTTTGACCTCTGGATTTAAAGGTGCAATAATATTAAATGAAAACCTGGTTTGTTTTGTATGTAACATTTTTTCCCTTGAGATCCAGTGGATGAAACTGCGGCATCTTTGAAAAACTATTGCTTAGTACATTAGCACTGCCGAAAAAAGCCTGTCCTTTTCCTGGTGCAATTTAGAAAACAAATTAGGTAGTAAATCTAAATAAATAGATTTGTTACCACACACTTCCATCCTGGTACAATGTGCTGCACTCCCTGCTGGAGGGCCCAGCAGACATTCCCAGAATGCAGTGCTTCTGCATGTGCCTAACCCTTTGGGGATGCTGGAGATGAAGAGTTTCCTTTCTAGGCTTCCGGTAACAAAATATCCCATAGAGAAGGCTGTGATGATGCATAGGCTGGATACAGTCAGAGTGCCAGCAGGGTGTGGCAACAGAGACTCCACGCATTCAGTGCAAAGAGTGGACAGCTAAGAGGTGCTGCAAAGACAAGCGGATAGCAAGAAGAGCTGGTGTCACATGACCATGAGTTGTGTAACCAAAAGTACTCATCACATTGCTCTCTATATGAACAATGACGTAGTTCTTTCCAACAGCAACCCACTTCAGTACAAGCCAAATAAAAACCAGATGACAGAAATCACAGTCAACACCACAGACACAAACTACATCCTGAGTCATGAAGAAAAAAAAAAACAAAACAATGCACTGGTAATGCATAAATAGAAATGTCTGTTCAGGCACCATTTCCATTTCTTATTACTACAAGTATAGGCCGAAAGTGATTTGTAGTAACTGGTTTTTGCTTTTTACTTTTCTTATTTTTTGAGTTTACAGACTTGATGTATATAAACCAGCTTAAAACTCTTTACAAGAAGCAGTCAGGCTGGTTACACAGTGCCCGTAGTCAGGATGTGACAATCCAGGCCATGTATAACATCCTATCCTTTGATAGGACCCAAGCCTGTATGTTATAGCAGATAAAAGGTCTACGCCAGAAAGGTCAGTAAAATAGTGCTGTGTAGGCGCTCTCAGGCCCAGAGGACCTTTTCTCACCAGGATTCCTGAAACTTCTTCAGCACCGCTGGCCGATCCTGATTACGTCTCCTCCTGAACCATCGCTCCACCTGCAGCGTTGTACGATTGGCTTTCTTAGCCAGGCCATAGGTATCTGTCTGTAAAAGCAAACATTACAAATCATCACATTATGCTGTCCATTTGCCTACACACTTACTTTGAGTTATTAACAGCAACATAATAGTTTAGGAATCCACACTGCTTGCCAGATGGGAAAGGTAAAATCAGAAGTACACGATCGATCGTGTCCGTGACCTTGTGACAGCATTAGAGACATGAGGAGGACAGGCCAATTGTATGTGATGGGACAACAATAAATTAAAATTGCAGCATAGGTATCTAGAGAGCCTCAATTGAAAAACAAATGGAAATTAAGGAAAATTAGATGTAGTATATAATGGGGAGATTCAAAGGTTTGAAAAGTCAGTTGGGAGTCTGTTTTTTCCTATCTAATAGACAGGAAAAAACAGACACCCAACCGACTTTTCAAACATTTGAATCTCCCCCCAAGAATGTCAAAAAAAATTTTTTTTTTTTAATATATATTATTCTGCAAATCAAGAAAGTTGCAACATGTTTAGACAACATAGTGGAGTGCTGCAATGGAGCATCATGTCTACTGTCTCTGCCTGCTGCAAAGGAAAGCTAAGTAAATCGGGCAGAATATCACAGGCTCCAGACTGCCCAACACATTTACACCTGAGGCGCCCCTCCTCCTTTTCCTAATCACCTCCACATGGCAGAGGAAACCCAACTGATGGAAAAGAGCAAATGTAGTTCCATTGTACAAAAGTGGAAGCATGGAAGAAGCAAGTAACTACAGACCAGTAAGCCTTACATCAGTAGTAGGGAAAGTAATGGAAAAACTATTAAAAGAAAGAGTAGTAGAATATCTTAAATCAAACAACTTACAGGATCCAAAACAGCATGGATTTACTGGTGGGAGATCATGCCAAACAAATCTTATTGACTTTTTTGACTCTGTGATGAAAATAATAGATCAAGGGGGAGCTGTAAATGTAGCATATCTAGACTTTAGTAAGGCATCTGACACTGTCCCACATCGCAGACTGCTAAATAAACTTGAAAGTGTGGGGGTGGATTATAGAATAGTTAAATGGATAAGAACCTGGTTGCAGGATAGGAAACAGATAGTTGTAGTAAATGGAGTGCAATCTATGGAGGGAAATGTTACCAGTGGAGTACCCCAGGGATCTGTACTCGGACCAGTTCTCTTTAATATCTTTGTTGGTGACATTGCAAATGGTATTGAAGGGAAAGTATGCCTTTTTGCAGATGATACAAACATATGCAACAGGGTAGACACACCAGGAGGGGTAAAACAAATGATTGATGACCTAGCTAGGCTTGAAAAATGGTCAAGAACATCGCAACTACAGTTTAATGCTAAAAAATGCAAAATTATGCACTTGGGTCTCAAAAACCCAAAGGCTAAATATAGTATCAAGGGTACTATAATGGAAACTACTGAGGAAGAAAGGGATTTAGGAGTCACTATTTCAAGTGACTTAAAGCCAGGAAAGCAATGCAACAAAGCAATGAGAAAGGCAAGTCAGATGCTTGGTTGCATAGGGAGAGGAATCAGTAGCAGGAAAAGAGAAGTAATAATGCCACTGTATAGGTCATTGGTGCGGCCTCATCTGGAATACTGTGTCCAGTTCTGGAGACCATATCTCCAGAAGGATATAAATACATTAGAGAGTGTACAAAGACGGGCAACTAAAATGGTGCATGGCCTACATCACAAAACTTACCCGGAAAGGCTAAAAGATCTTAACATGTATAGTATGGAGGAGAGAAGGGAAAGGGGAGACATGATAGAAACTTTCAAATATACCAAAGGTTTTAACAAAGTTCAGGAGGGAAACATTTTTCAAAGGAAGAGAAGTATTAGAATTCGAGGACATACACTGAAACTGGAGGGAGGCAGGTTCAGGGGAAATTTAAGGAAAAATTATTTCACAGAAAGGGTAGTGGATAAGTGGAATAGCCTCCCATCAGAGGTGGTAGAGGCTAAGACTGTAGAGCAATTTAAACATGCTTGGGATAGGCATCTGAATATCCTTACAAAGAATTAAGGTTCAAAAAGGGTTGCGATTACCTCAAGGATAAAAAAAAATAAGAATTTACTCACCGGAAATTCTATTTCTCGTAGTCCGTAGTGGATGCTGGGAACTCCGTAAGGACCATGGGGAATAGCGGGCTCCGAAGGAGACTGGGCACTCTAAGAAAGAATTAGGACTACCTGGTGTGCACTGGCTCCTCCCTCTATGCCCCTCCTCCAGACCTCAGTTAGGGAAACTGTGCCCGGAAGAGCTGACACAATAAGGAAAGGATTTGGAATCCCGGGTAAGACTCATACCAGCCACACCGTACAACTCGTGATACTATACCCAGTGAACAGTATGAACAACAACTGAGCCTCTCGAATAGATGGCTCCAAACAATAACCCTGTATTAGGCAATAACTATATACAAGTATTGCAGACAATCTGCACTTGGGATGGGCGCCCAGCATCCACTACGGACTACGAGAAATAGAATTACCGGTGAGTAAATTCTTATTTTCTCTGACGTCCTAGTGGATGCTGGGAACTCCGTAAGGACCATGGGGATTATACCAAAGCTCCCAAACGGGCGGGAGAGTGCGGATGACTGCAGCACCGAATGAGCAAACTCAAGGTCCTCCTCAGCCAGGGTATCAAACTTGTAGAATTTTGCAAACGTGTTTGAACCCGACCAAGTAGCAGCTCGGCAAAGTTGTAAAGCAGAGACCCCTCGAGCAGCCGCCCAAGAAGAGCCCACCTTCCTCGTGGAATGGGCTTTTACAGATTTAGGCTGCGGCAGTCCAGCCGCCGAATGTGCAAGTTGAATCGTGCTACAGATCCAGCGAGCAATAGTCTGCTTTGAAGCAGGAGCACCCAGCTTGTTGGGTGCATACAGGATAAATAGCGAGTCAGTTTTTCTGACTCTAGCCGTCCTGGAAACATATATTTTCAGGGCCCTGACTACGTCCAGCAACTTGGAATCCTCCAAGTCCCGAGTAGCCGCAGGCACCACAATAGGTTGGTTCACATGAAAAGCTGATACCACCTTAGGAAGGAATTGGGAACGAGTCCTCAATTCCGCCCTATCCATATGAAAAATCAGATAAGGGCTTTTACATGACAAAGCCCCCAATTCTGATACACGCCTGGCCAAGGCCAACAGCATGACCACCTTCCACGTGAGGAACTTTATCTCCACGGTTTTAAGTGGCTCAAACCAATGCGACTTTAGGAAATCCAACACCACGTTGAGATCCCAAGGTGCCACTGGGGGCACAAAAGGGGGCTGAATATGCAGCACTCCCTTTACAAAAGTCTGAACTTCAGGCAGTGAAGCCAGTTCTTTTTGGAAGAAAATCGACAGAGCCGAAATCTGGACCTTAATGGAACCCAATTTTAGGCCCATAGTCACCCCTGACTGTAGGAAGTGCAGAAATCGACCTAGTTGAAATTCCTCCGTTGGGGCCTTCCTGGCCTCACACCAAGCAACATATTTCCGCCATATGCGGTGATAATGTTTTGCGGTCACATCTTTCCTAGCTTTAATCAGTGTAGGAATTACTTCCTCCGGAATGCCCTTTTCTTTTAGGATCCGGTGTTCAACCGCCATGCCGTCAAACGCAGCCGCGGTAAGTCTTGGAACAGACAGGGCCCCTGCTGCAGCAGGTCCTGTCTGAGCGGCAGAGGCCATGGGTCCTCCGAGATCATTTCTTGAAGTTCTGGGTACCAAGCTCTTCTTGGCCAATCCGGAACCACGAGTATAGTTCTTACTCCTCTCCTTCTTATTATTCTCAGTACCTTGGGTATGAGAGGCAGAGGAGGGAACACGTAAACCGACTGGTACACCCACGGTGTCACTAGAGCGTCCACAGCTATCGCCTGAGGGTCCCTTGACCTGGCGCAATATCTTTTTAGTTTTTTGTTGAGGCATGACGCCATCATGTCCACCTGTGGCCTTTCCCAACGGTTTACAATCATTTTGAAGACTTCTGGATGAAGTCCCCACTCTCCCGGGTGGAAGTCGTGTCTGCTGAGGAAGTCTGCTTCCCAGTTGTCCACTCCCGGAATGAACACTGCTGACAGTGCTATCACGTGATTTTCCGCCCATCGGAGAATCCTTGTGGCTTCTGCCATCGCCAACCTGCTTCTTGTGCCGCCCTGTCGGTTTACATGGGCTACCGCCGTGATGTTGTCTGACTGGATCAGCACCGGCTGGTGTTGAAGCAGGGGTCTTGCCTGACTTAGGGCATTGTAAATGACCCTTAGTTCCAGAATATTTATGTGTAGGGAAGTCTCCTGGCTTGACCATAGTCCTTGGAAGTTTCTTCCCTGTGTGACTGCCCCCCAGCCTCGAAGGCTGGCATCCGTGGTCACCAGGACCCAGTCCTGTATGCCAAATCTGCGGCCCTCTAGAAGATGAGCACTCTGCAGCCACCACAGCAGAGACACCCTGGTCCTTGGAGACAGGGTTATCAGCCGATGCATCTGAAGATGCGATCCGGACCACTTGTCCAACAGATCCCACTGAAAGATCCTTGCATGGAACCTGCCAAATGGAATTGCTTCGTAGGAAGCTACCATCTTTCCCAGGACTCGCGTGCAGTGATGCACCGACACCTGTTTTGGCTTCAGGAGGTCTCCGACTAGAGATGACAACTCCTTGGCTTTCTCCTCCGGGAGAAACACTTTTTTCTGGTCTGTGTCCAGAACCATCCCCAGGAACAGTAGGCACGTTGTAGGAACCAGCTGCGACTTTGGAATATTCAGAATCCAGCCGTGCTGTTGTAGCACTTCCCGAGATAGTGCTACGCCGACCAACAACTGCTCCCTGGACCTCGCCTTTATAAGGAGATCGTCCAAGTACGGGATAATTAAAACTCCCTTTTTCTGAAGGAGTATCATCATTTCGGCCATTACCTTGGTAAATACCCTCGGTGCCGTGGACAGACCAAACGGCAACGTCTGGAATTGGTAATGACAGTCCTGTACCACAAATCTGAGGTACTCCTGGTGAGGAGGGTAAATGGGGACATGCAGGTAAGCATCCTTGATGTCCAGTGATACCATGTAATCCCCTTCGTCCAGGCTTGCAATAACCGCCCTGAGCGATTCCATTTTGAACTTGAACCTTCTTATATAAGTGTTCATGGATTTCAAATTTAAAATGGGTCTCACTGAACCGTCCGGTTTCGGTACCACAAACATTGTGGAATAGTAACCCCGTCCTTGTTGAAGGAGGGGTACCTTGATTATCACCTGCTGAGAATACAGCTTGTGAATTGCCTCCAGCACTGCCTCCCTGTCTGGGGGAGCCGTTGGCAAGGCTGATTTGAGGAAACGGCGAGGGGGAGACGTCTCGAATTCCAGCTTGTAGCCCCGAGATACCACTTGTAGAATCCAGGGATCCACCCGTGAGCGAGCCCACTGGTCGCTGAAGTTCCGGAGACGGGCCCCCACCGCACCTGGCTCCGCCTGTGGAGCCCCAGCGTCATGCGGTGGACTTAGAGGAAGCGGGAGAGGACTTTTGTTCTTGGGAAGTGGCTGTATGGTGCAGCTTTTTCCCTCTACCTCTGCCTCTGGGCAGAAAGGACGCGCCTTTAACCCGCTTGCCTTTCTGGGGCCGAAAGGACTGTACCTGATAATACGGTGCTCTCTTTGGCTGTGAGGGAACATGGGGTAAAAATGTCGACATCCCAGCTGTTGCTGTGGAAACGAGGTCCGAGAGACCGTCCCCAAACAATTCCTCACCTTTGTAAGGCAAAACCTCCATGTGCCTTTTAGAATCTGCATCACCTGTCCACTGCCGAGTCCACAAGCCTCTCCTGGCAGAAATGGACATTGCATTAATTCTAGATGCCAGCCGGCAAATATCCCTCTGTGCATCTCTCATGTATAAGACTGCGTCTTTAATATGCTCTATGGTTAGCAATATAGTGTCCCTGTCGAGGGTATCAATGTTATCAGACAGGGAATCTGACCACGCAGCAGCAGCACTGCACATCCATGCTGAAGCAATAGCAGGTCTCAGTATAATACCCGAGTGTGTATACACAGACTTCAGGATAGCCTCCTGCTTTCTATCCGCAGGCTCCTTTAAGGCGGCCGTATCCTGAGACGGTAGTGCCACCTTCTTTGACAAGCGTGTGAGCGCTTTATCCACCCTAGGGGATGTCTCCCAACATATCCTGTCCTCTGGCGGGAAAGGGTACGCCATTAGCAACTTTTTAGAAATCACTAATTTCTTATCGGGGGAAGCCCACGCTTCTTCACACACTTCATTCAACTCATCAGATGGGGGAAAAACCACTGGTTGCTTTTTCTCCCCAAACATAATACCCTTTTTTGTGGCACCTGGGTTAATGTCAGAAATGTGCAACACATTTTTCATTGCCGTAATCATGTAACGGGTGGCTCTGTTGGAATGTGCACTAGTCTCATCGTCGTCGACACTGGAGTCAGTATCCGTGTCGACATCTGTGTCAGCCATCTGAGGTAGTGGGCGTTTTTGAGCCCCTGATGGCTTTTGAGACGCCTGGGCAGGCACGGGCTGAGAAGCCGGCTGTCCCACATCTGCTATGTCGTCAAACCTTTTATGTAAGGAGTTGACACTGTCGCGTAATTCCTTCCACATATCCATCCACTCAGGTGTCGACCCCGCAGGGGGTGACATCACATTTATCGGCACCTGCTCCGCCTCCACATAAGCCTCCTCATCAAACATGTCGACACAGCCGTACCGACACACCGCACACACACAGGGAATGCTCTGACTGAGGACAGGACCCCACAAAGTCCATTGGGGAGACAGAGAGAGAGTATGCCAGCACACACCACAGCGCTATATAATGCAGGGAGTTACACTACACAAGTGATTTACCCTATAGCCGCTATATATATAGTATTTGCGCCTAAATTTAGTGCCCCCCCCCCCCTCTCTTTTTTACCCTATTGAGCCTGGAAACTGCAGGGGAGAGCCTGGGGAGCGTCCTTCCAGCGGAGCTGTGAGAGGAAATGGCGCCAGTGTGCTGAGGGAGATAGCCCCGCCCCTTTTTCGGCTGACTTCTCCCGCTTTTATAATAATAATGTGGCAGGGGTATTTTACACATATATAGCTTCTTAGGCTATATTATGTGTGATTAGCCACTTTAAGGTACTCTAATTGCTGCCCAGGGCGCCCCCCCCCCAGCACCCATCAGTGACCGGAGTATGTGGTGTGCACAGGGAGCAATGGCGCACAGCTGCAGTGCTGTGCGCTATCTTAATGAAGACCGGAGTCTTCAGCCGCCGATTTCCGTGAAGATCTTCATGCTTCTGGCTCTGCAAGGGGGACGGCGGCGCGGCTCCGGGACCGGACGACCGAGGCTGGGCCTGTGTTCGATCCCTCTGGAACTAATGGTGTCCAGTAGCCTAGAAGCCCAAGCTAGCTGCAAGCAGGTAGGTTCGCTTCTCTCCCCTAAGTCCCTCGTTGCAGTGAGTCTGTTGCCAGCAGATCTCACTGAAAATAAAAAACCTAATAAATACTTTCTTTACTAGAAGCTCAGCCCCTAGTGTGCAACCAGCTCGAGCCGGGCACAGATTCAAACTGAGGTCTGGAGGAGGGGCATAGAGGGAGGAGCCAGTGCACACCAGGTAGTCCTAATTCTTTCTTAGAGTGCCCAGTCTCCTTCGGAGCCCGCTATTCCCCATGGTCCTTACGGAGTTCCCAGCATCCACTAGGACGTCAGAGAAATGGGCAGACTAGATGGGCCAAGTGGTTCTTATCTGCCGTCAAATTCTATGTTTCTATGTCTCACCTTGCTTTCTCAATCAGGGAGCCCAGCCCATACTTGCCTACCTGACCCTCTCCATGAGGGAGAAAATGCTCTGTTCCTGGACTTTCCTGGTAATGTATGATTGCCATCACCTGTGGTGAGCTAGTTAATTGATAAGAAAGGTGTTTCACCACAGGTGATGGCAATCATACATTACCAGGAAAGTCCAGGAACAGAGCATTTTCTCCCTCATGGAGAGGGTCAGGTAGGCAAGTATGGCCCAGCCTCTCTTATGGACTATACTACACCAGACTCAAGGCGCAGCAAGTTGCAAGAGTGCATTACTACCATTTCACCATAGCACTGGATAGAATCAATAAGGTCGCTATGTTCTCATTCACACGTTCTACAGCGCTGTATACTTAAGGAACCAAATAAAGCAATATACATACACATAAGGTTGAAGAGGACCCTAATTGCCATGTTCACAGCTGACAATAATAAAGATTACAGTAGTTTTCCACTCTTCAGGTCTAATGGCTTATTAATTGCACTATGTAGGCAGCCAAATTTATAATTTCCATGGTAACAAAATTGCCATTTGCACCTCAACATGCAGCTTCTCTTCTGCCCTGTTATGTGTTTTACGATCTAGCCGGAAATCCGGAATGAAAGGAAACCCAGAAGTCTTCTCACACTTCGTATGTTTTTGATATGGGAGCTTTAAGCCTGTGACTTGTGCCAGGAGGGAAATGTCTAACTCTTGATGAAAGATTACCAGTGCCAGTAGAGGAAGAGAAAATATGACAAGTACTAATCAAGATCCTGGTTCCAATGTACCCATGGTCATTAAACATGAAGTAGCCTCAACATAAAAGAAAACTAAATTGGGCAGAATAAAAATCTGGTAGTATCCTCTCTTGTGTTTCTATTCCTAAGGTGGATACCCCTATTACCAATTGGCAGACAATTATGGCCCTGAGGTATTAGGATTCCCCAAACACATTGAGAAATCAGGAAACATCTCTGAAGGCTCATCTAGTCACATTACATTATACACAGAGACTTTATTGTATATCAAGTAAAATGTGTTTGCATATGGCCAAACTGATCCATTACTGCACAGTTGGGCATATGTGGGATGGACTGTAGTCAAAGCCGTATTATTTATCAGGTGCTAAAAGGGAGGGGTAATTCTGTGTAGGAAAAAAATAAGAATTTACTTACCGATAATTCTATTTCTCGTAGTCCGTAGTGGATGCTGGGACTCCATCAGGACCATGGGGAATAGCGGCTCCGCAGGAGACAGGGCACAAAAGTAAAAGCTTTAGGATCAGGTGGTGTGCACTGGCTCCTCCCCCTATGACCCTCCTCCAAGCCTCAGTTAGGATACTGTGCCCGGACGAGCGTACACAATAAGGAAGGATTTTGAATCCCGGGTAAGACTCATACCAGCCACACCAATCACACTGTACAACCTGTGATCTGAACCCAGTTAACAGCATGATAACAGCGGAGCCTCTGAAAAGATGGCTCACAACAATAATAACCCGATTTTTGTAACAATAACTATGTACAAGTATTGCAGACAATCCGCACTTGGGATGGGCGCCCAGCATCCACTACGGACTACGAGAAATAGAATTATCGGTAAGTAAATTCTTATTTTCTCTGACGTCCTAGTGGATGCTGGGACTCCGTCAGGACCATGGGGATTATACCAAAGCTCCCAAACGGGCGGGAGAGTGCGGATGACTCTGCAGCACCGAATGAGAGAACTCCAGGTCCTCCTCAGCCAGGGTATCAAATTTGTAGAATTTTGCAAACGTGTTTGCTCCTGACCAAGTAGCAGCTCGGCAAAGTTGTAAAGCCGAGACCCCTCGGGCAGCCGCCCAAGATGAGCCCACCTTCCTTGTGAAATGGGCATTTACATATTTTGGCTGTGGCAGGCCTGCCACAGAATGTGCAAGCTGAATTGTACTACACATCCAACCAGCAATCGTCTGCTTAGAAGCAAGAGCACCCAGTTTGTTGGGTGCATACAGGATAACAGCAAGTCAGTTTTCCTGACTCCAGCCGTCCTGGAAACCTATATTTTCAGGGCCCTGACAACATCTAGCAACTTGGAGTCCTCCAAGTCCCTAATAGCCGCAGGTACCACAATAAACTGGTTCAGGTGAAACGCTGACACCACCTTAGGGAGAAACTGGGGACGAGTCCGCAGCTCTGCCCTGTCCGAATGGACAATCAGATATGGGCTTTTGTGAGACAAAGCCACCAATTCTGACACTCGCCTGGCCGAGGCCAGGGCCAACCGCATGGTCACTTTTCATGTGAGATATTTCAAATCCACAGATTTGAGCGGTTTAAAATGTGATTTGAGGAATCGCAGAACTACGTTGAGATCCCACAGTGCCACTGGAGGCACAAAAGGGGGTTGTATATGCAGTACTCCCTTGACAAACTTCTGGACTTCAGGAAGTGAAGCCAATTCTTTCTGGAAGAAAATTGACAGGGCCGAAATTTGAACCTTAATGGACCCCAATTTGAGGCCCATAGACACTCCTGTTTGCAGGAAATGCAGGAATCGACCGAGTTGAAATTTCTTCGTGGGGCCTTCCTGGCCTCACACCACGCAACATATTTTCGCCACATGTGGTGATAATGTTGTGCGGTCACCTCCTTCCTGGCTTTGACCAGGGTAGGAATGACCTCTTCCGGAATGCCTTTTTCCCTTAGGATCCGGCGTTCCACCGCCATGCCGTCAAACGCAGCCGCGGTAAGTCTTGGAACAGACATGGTACTTGCTGAAGCAAGTCCCTTCTTAGCGGCAGAGGCCATGAGTCCTCTGTGAGCATTTCTTGAAGTTCCGGGTACCAAGTCCTTCTTGGCCAATCCGGAGCCACGAGTATAGTTCTTACTCCTCTACGTCTTATAATTCTCAGTACCTTGGGTATGAAGCAGAGGAGGGAACACATACACCGACTGGTACACCCACTGTGTTACCAGAACGTCCACAGCTATTGCCTGAGGGTCTCTTGACCTGGCGCAATACCTGTCCAGTTTTTTGTTCAGGCGGGACGCCATCATGTCCACCTTTGGTCTTTCCCAACGGTTCACAATCATGTGGAAGACTTCCCGATGAAGTCCCCACTCTCCCGGGTGGAGGTCATGCCTGCTGAGGAATTCTGCTTCCCAGTTGTCCACTCCCGGAATGAACACTGCTGACAGTGCTATCCCATGATTTTCCGCCCAGCGAAGAATCTTTGCAGCTTCTGCCATTTCCCTCCTGCTTCTTGTGCCGCCCTGTCTGTTTACGTGGGCGACTGCCGTGATGTTGTCCCACTGGATCAATACCGGCTGACCTTGAAGCAGAGGTCTTGCTAAGCTTAGAGCATTGTTTTATGTGGAGAGAAGTCTCCAGACTTGATCACACTCCCTGGAAATTTTTTCCCTGTGTGACTGCTCCCCAGCCTCTCCGGCTGGCATCCGTGGTCACCAGGACCCAGTCCTGAATGCCGAATCTGCGGCCCTTTAGTAGATGAGCACTCTGCAGCCACCGCAGAAGAAACACCCTTGTCCTTGGAGACAGGGTTATCCGCTGATGCATCTGAAGATGCGATCCGGACCATTTTTCCAGCAGATCCCACTGAAAAGTTCTTGCGTGAAATCTGCCGAATGGAATCGCTTCGTAAGAAGCCACCATTTTTCCCAGGACCCTTGTG
The DNA here is from genome assembly GCF_028390025.1 of Pseudophryne corroboree. Lineage (NCBI taxonomy): Eukaryota > Metazoa > Chordata > Amphibia > Anura > Myobatrachidae > Pseudophryne > Pseudophryne corroboree. The sequence goes on from NC_086449.1 coordinate 205,911,982, forward strand.
CAATGATGCACTGACACTTTTCCTGGTTTTGGGAGGTTCCTGACTAGCTCGGATAACTCCCTTGCTTTCTTCTCCGGGAGAAACACCCTTTTCTGGACTGTGTCCAGAATCATCCCTAGGAACAGCAAATTGTCGTCGGAAACAGCTGAGGTTTTGGAATATTTAGAATCCACCCATGCTGTCGTAGAACTACTTGAGATAGTGCTACTCCGACCTCCAACTGTTCTCTGGACCTTGCCCTTATCAGGATATCGTCCATTTTCTTTGAAGAAGAATCATCATTTCGGCCATTACCTTGGTAAAGACCCGTGCCGTGGACAATCCGTGGACAATCCAACCGGCATCGTCTGAAACTGATAGTGACAGTTCTGTACCACGAACCTGAGGTACCCTTGGTGAGAAGGGCAAATTGGGACATGGAGGAAGCATCCCTGATGTCCCGGGACACCATATAGTCCCCTTCTTCCTGGTTCGCTATCACTGCTCTGAGTGACTCCATCTTGATTTGAACCTTTGTATGTAAGTGTTCAAATATTTCAGATTTAGAATAGGTCTCACCGAGCCGTCTGGCTTCAGTACCACAATATAGTGTGGAATAATACCCCTTTCCTTGTTGTAGGAGGAGTACTTTGATTATCACCTGCTGGGAATACAGCTTGTGAATTGTTTCCAATACTGCCTCCCTGTCGGAGGGAGACGTTGGTAAAGCAGACTTCAGGAACCTGCGAGGGGGAGACGTCTCGAATTTCCAATCTGTACCCCTGGGATACTACTTGTAGGATCCAGGGGTCCTGTACGGCCCCAGCGTCATGCTGAGGACTTGGCAGAAGCGGTGTAGGGCTTCTGTTCCTGGGAATGGGCTGCCTGCTGCAGTCTTCTTCCCTTTCCTCTATCCCTGGGCAGATATGACTGGCCTTTTGCCCGCTTGCCCTTATGGGGACGAAAGGACTGAGGCTGAAAAGACGGTGTCTTTTTCTGCTGAGATGTGACTTAGGGTAAAAAAGGTGGATTTTCCAGCTGTTGCCGTGGCCACCAGGTCCGATGGACCTACCCCAAATAACTCCTCCCCTTTATATGGCAATACTTCCATGTGCCGTTTGGAATCTGCATCACCAGACCACTGTCGTGTCCATAAACATCTTCTGGCAGATATGGACATCGCACTTACTCTTGATGCCAGAGTGCAAATATCTCTCTGTGCTCTATAGTCAATAAAATACTGTCCCTGTCAAGGGTATCAATATTTTCAGTCAGGGAATCCGACCAAGCCACCCCAGCGCTGCACATCCAGGCTGAGGCGATAGCTGGTCGCAGTATAACACCAGTATGTGTGTATATACTTTTTAGGATATTTTCCAGCCTCCTATCAGCTGGCTCCTTGAGGACGGCCGTATCTGGAGACGGTAACGCCACTTGTTTTGATAAGCGTGTGAGCGCCTTATCCACCCTAAGGGGTGTTTCCCAACGCGCCCTAACTTCTGGCGGGAAAGCCTAGAGTGAGATAAAATAGAGACGTTTTAAGCAATCAGCTTCTGTCATTTTTACAAAATAGTCTTTGAAATTACAAAAGCAGATAGGTTGGTTTGGGCTTTCTCTCTCCCCAAGGCTCGTCATATCGCCACTATGGTCTGGCTGTCTAATAGACGACCACTGGAGGTTTTGCACTAAGTTCTTCTACCATTATGAAGGTCAGAGTGTAAATAATCAGGATTTCTAATAAAAACAAGGAGTTTCTGGAATGAGCTAAACATAGCATTCTGCAGGAAAAAATAAAATCCTGTCATTAAAGGACAATTCACTCATTAAGGTTCAACACCAAACAGATGGACACAAGCTAATTCAAGTAGCATTTAATAAACAGAGACCTCAAACCTCATGCAATTTGAGGTCAGGTTTGGAGTCATTTGGGCAGAAAACTATCATCCATTCATCAATCTGTCAAGTAATTTTTATTAAAGTTTTCTTATTGGGATACAACATTGTGCATGAACCATTTCTTTATTGGACTCTATAAGCATAAACATTAAATTTTCTATCAACATACAAAATGAAGATACAAACTCTTCTCATCTGATACATTAAAGGGGGTATCCAATTACCCACGGTAATTTACCGCAGGTAATTATATCCGTGAGGGCTATCCAATTAGCCATAATAAGCTGGGGAGAGCTGCGACTTATCGGGGATTTTGGTTCACCTGCCCCAGGCAGGCAAAACAAAATACCCGAAAGAAGCTCCGTTTTCGTGCAAAAACGGGGCTGCAACCACAAAAATCACACAACTTTCATAAAACCTGGGTGTTTTTGTGAGAATTTTTTTTTTTAAATTATAGGTGATCCTAATTGCATAGACTGTACAAATATATCAGTGAAACATTGGGAAAAACTGTGGAAAAACTGACTTTCACACCAAATGTTTTATCGTATTAAATGGATTACCCACCTAAGTGATTTTCCATCAAGACAGAGGTGTCCTTTATTCCTAAAAAATATGATCTATTTCCAAATAACTAGGAAACATTCCCATAATTTTAATTCCCCATGGAGCATTCGTAGCACAGGTGATGTGGTTATAAGGGTATGTTGTCAGCATACCGCTCGTCAGGATCCTGGCTGTCACAATACAGACACCGGGATCCCGACTGGGTTACCATACCGCCGCTGGAATACCGGCGAGGTAGGCGATTCCCCCCTCTATGGGTGTCCACGACTCCCATAGAGGGATAATAGAACCTGTGGCGAGCAAGCCTGTAAGGGGTTTTGTTGCGCGAGCCCCCCCTGCAGGCATTCCACCGATGTCATAATGAAATTCGGCATCCCATCCAGCGGGATACCATACCGATCCCGGTTATAAGTCTAGAGATCCTCTCCTGCTAAACAGCAACACAACTAAATACAGGGACACAAACCTGCCTCCTCATCAAATACAGATGGCAGATCTCTTTGTTAACAGTTTCAGATCCCCTTGGGACACATCTCTACCAGGGCCGTCTCGCCTCATAGGCTTGTAATGCCAAGTTTATACCAAGTAAATTCCACTAAGCAGAAGAATGAAAGGATTGATCCATTGCAGTCTGTGGTTATCCTACTATTTTAGTAAAGGACAATTACGGTAAATAGGATGTAAATTTTTCTTTTAAACCCACCTGGATTGTAATTGGTGGAAGCAGGTCTGTACTAGAGATGAGCGGGTTCGGTTTCTTTGAATCCGAACCCGCACGAACTTCACTTTTTTTTTCACGGGTCCGAGCGACTCGGATCTTCCCGCCTTGCTCGGTTAACCCGAGCGCGCCCGAACGTCATCATGACGCTGTCGGATTCTCGCGAGACTCGGATTCTATATAAGGAGCCGCGCGTCGCCGCCATTTTCACACGTGCATTGAGATTGATAGGGAGAGGACGTGGCTGGCGTCCTCTCCATTAGAATAGATTAGAAGAGAGAGAGAGAGAGAGAGAGATTGTGCAGACAGAGTTTACCACAGTGACCAGTGCAGTTGTTGTTAAGTTAACTTTTATTTAATATATCCGTTCTCTGCTATATCCGTTCTCTGCCTGAAAAAAACGATACACAGCAGTCACACAGTGTGACTCAGTCTGTGTGCACTCAGCTCAGCCCAGTGTGCTGCACATCAATGTATAAAAGCTTATAATAATTGTGGGGGAGACTGGGGAGCACTGCAGGTTGTTATAGCAGGAGCCAGGAGTACATAATATTATATTAATTTAAAATTAAACAGTGCACACTTTTGCTGCAGGAGTGCCACTGCCAGTGTGACTAGTGGTGACCAGTGCCTGACCACCAGTATAGTAGTATATTGTTGTATACTATCTCTTTATCAACCAGTCTATATTAGCAGCAGACACAGTACAGTGCGGTAGTTCACGGCTGTGGCTACCTCTGTGTCGGCAGTCGGCACTCGGCAGGCAGTCCGTCCATCCATAATTGTATAATTATATACCACCTAACCGTGGTATTTTTTTTTCTTTCTTTATACCGTCGTCATAGTCATACTAGTTGTTACGAGTATACTACTATCTCTTTATCAACCAGTGTACAGTGCGGTAGTTCACGGCTGTGGCTACCTCTGTGTCGGCAGTCGGCAGGCAGTCCGTCCATCCATAATTGTATTATAATATATACCACCTAACCGTGGTTTTTTTTTCATTCTTTATACCGTCATAGTGTCATACTAGTTGTTACGAGTATACTACTATCTCTTTATCAACCAGTGTACAGTGCGGTAGTTCACGGCTGTGGCTACCTCTGTGTCGGCAGTCGGCAGGCAGTCCGTCCATCCATAATTGTATTATAATATATACCACCTAACCGTGGTTTTTTTTTCATTCTTTATACCGTCATAGTGTCATACTAGTTGTTACGAGTATACTACTATCTCTTTATCAACCAGTGTACAGTGCGGTAGTTCACGGCTGTGGCTACCTCTGTGTCGGCAGTCGGCAGGCAGTCCGTCCATCCATAATTGTATTATAATATATACCACCTAACCGTGGTTTTTTTTTCATTCTTTATACCGTCATAGTCAGTCATACTAGTTGTTACGAGTATACTACTATCTCTTTATCAACCAGTGTACAGTGCGGTAGTTCACGGCTGTGGCTACCTCTGTGTCGGAACTCGGCAGGCAGTCCGTCCATCCATAATTGTATTACAATATATACCACCTAACCGTGGTTTTTTTTTCATTCTTTATACCGTCATAGTCAGTCATACTAGTTGTTACGAGTATACTACTATCTCTTTATCAACCAGTGTACAGTGCGGTAGTTCACGGCTGTGGCTACCTCTGTGTCGGAACTCGGCAGGCAGTCCGTCCATCCATAATTGTATTATTATAATATATACCACCTAACCGTGGTTTTTTTTTCATTCTTTATACCGTCATAGTGTCATACTAGTTGTTACGAGTATACTACTATCTCTTTATCAACCAGTGTACAGTGCGGTAGTTCACGGCTGTGGCTACCTCTGTGTCGGCAGTCGGCAGGCAGTCCGTCCATCCATAATTGTATTATAATATATACCACCTAACCGTGTTTTTTTTTTCATTCTTTATACCGTCATAGTCAGTCATACTAGTTGTTACGAGTATACTACTATCTCTTTATCAACCAGTGTACAGTGCGGTAGTTCACGGCTGTGGCTACCTCTGTGTCGGCACTCGGCAGGCAGTCCGTCCATCCATAATTGTATTACAATATATACCACCTAACCGTGGTTTTTTTATACCACCTAACCGTGGCAGTCCGTCCATAATTGTATACTAGTATCCAATCCATCCATCTCCATTGTTTACCTGAGGTGCCTTTTAGTTCTGCCTATAAAATATGGAGAACAAAAAAGTTGAGGTTCCAAAATTAGGGAAAGATCAAGATCCACTTCCACCTCGTGCTGAAGCTGCTGCCACTAGTCATGGCCGAGACGATGAAATGCCAGCAACGTCGTCTGCCAAGGCCGATGCCCAATGTCATAGTACAGAGCATGTCAAATCCAAAACACCAAATATCAGAAAAAAAAGGACTCCAAAACCTAAAATAAAATTGTCGGAGGAGAAGCGTAAACTTGCCAATATGCCATTTACCACACGGAGTGGCAAGGAACGGCTGAGGCCCTGGCCTATGTTCATGGCTAGTGGTTCAGCTTCACATGAGGATGGAAGCACTCAGCCTCTCGCTAGAAAACTGAAAAGACTCAAGCTGGCAAAAGCACCGCAAAGAACTGTGCGTTCTTTGAAATCCCAAATCCACAAGGAGAGTCCAATTGTGTCGTTTGCGATGCCTGACCTTCCCAACACTGGACGTGAAGAGCATGCGCCTTCCACTATTTGCATGCCCCCTGCAAGTGCTGGAAGGAGCACCCGCAGTCCAGTTCCTGATAGTCAGATTGAAGATGTCAGTGTTGAAGTACACCAGGATGAGGAGGATATGGGTGTTGCTGGCGCTGGGGAGGAAATTGACCAGAAGGATTCTGATGGTGAGGTGGTTTGTTTAAGTCAGGCACCCGGGGAGACACCTGTTGTCCGTGGGAGGAATATGGCCGTTGACATGCCAGGTGAAAATACCAAAAAAATCAGCTCTTCGGTGTGGAGGTATTTCACCAGAAATGCGGACAACAGGTGTCAAGCCGTGTGTTCCCTTTGTCAAGCTGTAATAAGTAGGGGTAAGGACGTTAACCACCTCGGAACATCCTCCCTTATACGTCACCTGCAGCGCATTCATAATAAGTCAGTGACAAGTTCAAAAACTTTGGGTGACAGCGGAAGCAGTCCACTGACCAGTAAATCCCTTCCTCTTGTAACCAAGCTCACGCAAACCACCCCACCAACTCCCTCAGTGTCAATTTCCTCCTTCCCCAGGAATGCCAATAGTCCTGCAGGCCATGTCACTGGCAAGTCTGACGAGTCCTCTCCTGCCTGGGATTCCTCCGATGCATCCTTGCGTGTAACGCCTACTGCTGCTGGCGCTGCTGTTGTTGCCGCTGGGAGTCGATGGTCATCCCAGAGGGGAAGTCGTAAGCCCACTTGTACTACTTCCAGTAAGCAATTGACTGTTCAACAGTCCTTTGCGAGGAAGATGAAATATCACAGCAGTCATCCTACTGCAAAGCGGATAACTGAGGCCTTGGCATCCTGGGTGGTGAGAAACGTGGTTCCGGTATCCATCATTACTGCAGAGCCAACTAGAGACTTGTTGGAGGTACTGTGTCCCCGGTACCAAATACCATCTAGGTTCCATTTCTCTAGGCAGGCGATACCGAAAATGTACACAGACCTCAGAAAAAGAGTCACCAGTGTCCTAAAAAATGCAGCTGTACCCAATGTCCACTTAACCACGGACATGTGGACAAGTGGAGCAGGGCAGGGTCAGGACTATATGACTGTGACAGCCCACTGGGTAGATGTATGGACTCCCGCCGCAAGAACAGCAGCGGTGGCACCAGTAGCAGCATCTCGCAAACGCCAACTCTTTCCTAGGCAGGCTACGCTTTGTATCACCGCTTTCCAGAATACGCACACAGCTGAAAACCTCTTACGGCAACTGAGGAAGATCATCGCGGAATGGCTTACCCCAATTGGACTCTCCTGTGGATTTGTGGCATCGGACAACGCCAGCAATATTGTGTGTGCATTAAATCTGGGCCAATTCCAGCACGTCCCATGTTTTGCACATACCTTGAATTTGGTGGTGCAGAATTTTTTAAAAAACGACAGGGGCGTGCAAGAGATGCTGTCGGTGGCCAGAAGAATTGCGGGACACTTTCGGCGTACAGGCACCACGTACAGAAAACTGGAGCACCACCAAAAACTACTGAACCTGCCCTGCCATCATCTGAAGCAAGAAGTGGTAACAAGGTGGAATTCAACCCTCTATATGCTTCAGAGGTTGGAGGAGCAGCAAAAGGCCATTCAAGCCTATACAATTGAGCACGATATAGTAGGTGGAATGCACCTGTCTCAAGTGCAGTGGAGAATGATTTCAACGTTGTGCAAGGTTCTGATGCCCTTTGAACTTGCCACACGTGAAGTCAGTTCAGACACTGCCAGCCTGAGTCAGGTCATTCCCCTCATCAGGCTTTTGCAGAAGAAGCTGGAGGCATTGAAGGAGGAGCTAACACGGAGCGATTCCGCTAGGCATGTGGGACTTGTGGATGCAGCCCTTAATTCGCTTAACAAGGATTCACGGGTGGTCAATCTGTTGAAATCAGAGCACTACATTTTGGCCACCGTGCTCGATCCTAGATTTAAAGCCTACCTTGGATCTCTCTTTCCGGCAGACACAGGTCTGCTGGGGTTGAAAGACCTGCTGGTGACAAAATTGTCAAGTCAAGCGGAACGCGACCTGTCAACATCTCCTCCTTCACATTCTCCCGCAACTGGGGGTGCGAGGAAAAGGCTCAGAATTCCGAGCCCACCCGCTGGCGGTGATGCAGGGCAGTCTGGAGCGACTGCTGATGCTGACATCTGGTCCGGACTGAAGGACCTGACAACGATTACGGACATGTCGTCTACTGTCACTGCATATGATTCTCTCAACATTGATAGAATGGTGGAGGATTATATGAGTGACCGCATCCAAGTAGGCACGTCACACAGTCCGTACTTATACTGGCAGGAAAAAGAGGCAATTTGGAGGCCCTTGCACAAACTGGCTTTATTCTACCTAAGTTGCCCTCCCACAAGTGTGTACTCCGAAAGAGTGTTTAGTGCCGCCGCTCACCTTGTCAGCAATCGGCGTACGAGGTTACATCCAGAAAATGTGGAGAAGATGATGTTCATTAAAATGAATTATAATCAATTCCTCCGCGGAGACATTGACCAGCAGCAATTGCCTCCACAAAGTACACAGGGAGCTGAGATGGTGGATTCCAGTGGGGACGAATTGATAATCTGTGAGGAGGGGGATGTACACGGTGATATATCGGAGGGTGAAGATGAGGTGGACATCTTGCCTCTGTAGAGCCAGTTTGTGCAAGGAGAGATTAATTGCTTCTTTTTTGGGGGGGGTCCAAACCAACCCGTCATATCAGTCACAGTCGTGTGGCAGACCCTGTCACTGAAATGATGGGTTGGTTAAAGTGTGCATGTCCTGTTTTGTTTATACAACATAAGGGTGGGTGGGAGGGCCCAAGGATAATTCCATCTTGCACCTCTTTTTTCTTTTCTTTTTCTTTGCATCATGTGCTGATTGGGGAGGGTTTTTTGGAAGGGACATCCTGCGTGACACTGCAGTGCCACTCCTAGATGGGCCCGGTGTTTGTGTCGGCCACTAGGGTCGCTAATCTTACTCACACAGCTACCTCATTGCGCCTCTTTTTTTCTTTGCGTCATGTGCTGTTTGGGGAGGGTTTTTTGGAAGGGACATCCTGCGTGACACTGCAGTGCCACTCCTAGATGTGCCCGGTGTTTGTGTCGGCCACTAGGGTCGCTAATCTTACTCACACAGTCAGCTACCTCATTGCGCCTCTTTTTTTCTTTGCGTCATGTGCTGTTTGGGGAGGGTTTTTTGGAAGGGCCATCCTGCGTGACACTGCAGTGCCACTCCTAGATGGGCCCGGTGTTTGTGTCGGCCACTAGGGTCGCTTATCTTACTCACACAGCGACCTCGGTGCAAATTTTAGGACTAAAAATAATATTGTGAGGTGTGAGGTATTCAGAATAGACTGAAAATGAGTGTAAATTATGGTTTTTGAGGTTAATAATACTTTGGGATCAAAATGACCCCCAAATTCTATGATTTAAGCTGTTTTTTAGTGTTTTTGGAAAAAAACACCCGAATCCAAAACACACCCGAATCCGACAAAAATAATTCGGTGAGGTTTTGCCAAAACGCGTTCGAACCCAAAACACGGCCGCGGAACCGAACCCAAAACCAAAACACAAAACCCGAAAAATTTCAGGCGCTCATCTCTAGTCTGTACTGGAGTACTTACACTTGGTTGTTTGCAGTATAAATGGTACTCTATCAGCATGTGTCTGAGTGGAGCACAATTGCAGCAGGCTGTAGCGATTCACTTAGTGTCTACAAAACATTATGGACCTAGTTACAGTACGCTTTTTTTTTTTATAAAGGTGATTTTTGTCAATAAAAGTTACATTTTACGGTGACATTTGGACCTCGTTCCTCGCTCTTTTCCACGATGTCTCATGAACTAGTCATTATGTCCAGGCTCATTTAAAAAAATAAATCATGATGATGAACCATTTACATAAACGAAGACACATTTGCAGACCACCGTGACTCTATGCCGTATTTTAGTAAACATCACAATCTAAACGATAACAAATGGCAGAAACAAATCTCACTCAGCTTCATTTTATCTAGATGACCCATGTCATTATTCATTGTGTTTGGTGACAAAGAGACACTGATAGCTGCAGTTACTTACAATGAGCTGTGACAGAACAAGGCGTGTTGTGAACACAAGATGAAATCAGAGTGAGCTGACAGGAACACAGGATGTCATGTGGTTACAGCACAGGGAGTAGACTATTAGACATTTACAACATCAATCAGCACAGTTAAAAAGTATGACCAACAACATAGATCACATAAAAGCTACACGTATTGTGTTCCAAAATATGCACCAAACACAAACTATAAACAAAAACACTGTTCTTATACTGTCCACTGACAAACAGGAGCTGCTTTTATTCACTAGATACTTTTAGAAACTTAAGGGGGGTAAACACGGAGAGATCCGAGCTTACATTCTAAGCAATCTGACCAGACTGCTTAGAAATTAAGCACGTCATCTCAGTTTGTAGGGTGCCGGCGACAGCGATGCACGGTCTCGCACGTCGCTATCGCCGGCTCTAAATTTGGCATGCATGCCAAATCTAGTGAGATCGCTCATTTCACCGCTGGGTGAAATGAGGCCCTCTCGTCCCCCCCACCCCTCGCTCAGCACACATCGCGTTGTGTGCTGAGCGGGGGGAGAGGGGTAGTCTTCAGGTTGCCGAATGTCGGGATCCCGGCGCACAGTATACCGGCGCCGGAATCCCGACACCCGGCATACAGACACATTCTCCCTCGTCGGGGTCCACGACCCCCCTGGAGGGAGAATAAATGGCGTGGTGCGCATAGCGCACCACCGCGCCCGCAAGGGGCTCATTTATGCTCGCCACGCTGTCGGTAAGCCGGTGGTCGGGCTCCCGGCGCCGGTATGCTGGTCGCCGGGAGCCCGGCCGCCAGCATATCATACTACACCCGGGGGAGAGATGTGTGCTGAGCAGTCTGTGCTAGATCGCTCAGCACACATCTCCCCCGTGTGTACGGGGCTTTACTAATTACAATAACCTGGATCACGGCTGTCGGGAGAACCAATGTAAAGATACATCAGTCGCCTGTACACACAGAACAATACAGCACATGACCGGATAATATATCATTCAATGGCCACAACCAGCGGCATGATATAGTCCGCCGGGTCTTCACATCTGACATCGATGATGGCCCATGGGAGTGCACAGTTGAAGGTACACACTAGACAATATGGACAATATGTTGCTGCGATCTGCGGTATCGGATGACATATCATGTAATGTACCCACCCTTAGACCGGTCATCTACACACACAGTTGAGGTGGAAGTGTTTTGAAAGCAGCACATAATGATTTGGGGTGGTCTTCAGTATGCCGAATGTCGGGATCCCGGCGCACAGTATACCGGCGCCGGAATCCCGACACCCGGCATACCGACAGCTATTCTCCCTCGTGGGGGTCCACGACCCCCCTGGAGGGAGAATAAAATAGTGCGCGCCACCGTGCCCGCAGCGTGGCAAGCGCAGCGTGCCCGCAAGAGGCTCCTTTGCGCCTCCCACGCTGTCGGTATGCCGGCGGTCGGGCTCCCGGCGCTGGTATGCTGGTCGCCGGGAGCCCGAGCGCCGGCATACCGTATTACACCCAATGATTTGAATACAACCTATCAATTCACAATTAACTAGTGGCATCATAAAGTGCCATATTAGAATGTAAGTCCTAATTCATGTCTGTAGCATAGGCCCGCGCAGCTGCAATTTTTCAGGCTACAGACTTGCTAATCAGTGAATAGAGACGCCTATCGGAGCCATCGCAATGTCCTCAGCAACTGCATACACATACGCAGCACTGACGAGGAACATAGACTCCCAAAGTCTATAGTGACGTAGATTGGCCGCGGCAGTAGCAGAGCAGCTTAAGCAGAATCAATCCCAGAAAACAGCACCACATGCATTTCTGCCATTACTCCCAGTTACCTACCCCAAATGGTCCCTTCCTGTCAATCATTTAAATCCTCACTGAGAGCGGCATTGCCAAGGTACCTTGGCGTGTGTGCAGTGCAATCGCAGTGCATGCACATTCTGCAGATAATTAGTGAGATGTACGTTAAATCTATGTTAATGCACATCTCTGATGGTTTAAAATCTGCACATGTGCAGATGCCGCACTGCTTATATGCCTATCTTGTTCTGTGACTGCGCTTACAGTGCCCTAGATGCCGCAGCCTGATTGGCAGGCTGTGACCACTTGGGGGGTGGTGCACTGACAGGGAGCATTTAACAAAACAAGGGCAAGTCAGCCCCCGTTCTGTAGGCGTGCAGAGGCCAGGGTCAGAGCCTTCAGACTCAGTTATTGGCCTCTGCAGCGTTATTTTACCAGATATCCTGAGTAACCTGAGGAAAACTCATATGTCCAATGGCCACAAGGTAATCCGAATGGAGCACAGAAGCCTGCAGTGTGAACCTCAACGGAAGAGGCCTCCTGTGTCTGTTGCATACTGTAGCACAGCTGTGCTAAAGGCATCCATCTCTGCTATCAGGCCCTTTAGCTGGGTACACACTAGACGACGTGCGTACCCAGACGATCTGGCAGAGCTTATCAGAAGACATCACTAACGATGGAGACGTGAATGTCGTCAGTCCGATCCGCTGGAGAGGACGACATACCACCTACTGTGTACCCAGCCTCAGAGTTGTAAATAATTTTATAGCAAATGCAAACTTTTTATTGGCTTCTGCAGTGATTCCCAACCAGCGTGTCAGGATTTAGTGAACATGCTGAATGTGTCACAACAACAGGAGGTATTAAAGGAGAAATCTCTGGAAAGATGTTCCAGAGCAGCAAACTGTAATTGAAACTTTACAAAGTTTGAAGCAAGACTGGTCTTTCTTTTGTTTGCTTGTACCTGTGCATGACTGCATTTGTAATTGTTTAAGACCTGTCAGAAGGTGTGTCGCAACATTAAAAACCCTTGGGAACTAGTGTACTAGAATAAAAGCGGTTTGTTTTGGATTTAAAAGGCATAAATGCTTTCGATGCACCAATTCCAGCATTCAGGTCGGGAATAAGCCAGATCCTAAACACTCTTTGTAAGATCTAGAAATTTTCGTGTGAAAATTTTATTATTTGGGACTCTACTAATTATTGTTAATATTCAAATTCAGGTTCAGCACAATTGTTTGTGACATAAGTAATTGGCTATGGCCTAATCAATGGATTTGATGCATCACCAGTAACTATAGCCATATCATTCCATGGGGCTATACAATTCAACGTGAGGGGCGTGATGTGCCATTCTGTAACCGCACATTGCTTCTCTCCACAATGTAAGTTTGGTCTCCTACCCCACTGAGGTGCACAGGAAAGCATGAAATGTTGCAGGTACAGTAACTGGCTGATAAGGGCATAGCCAAGGCACATCGCCTGTATCTGAATTACCCTCATCTGACCGCTGTGTGGCTCAATACCACAGGGTAACCTAATTTGCATAAGAAACTAAAGCCCAATGCATTCAATGACCGCCAGCTACGCATGGGAGTAGTTAGTCTGTTCCTGAGTGTGTAGTGATACAATGGATAATACTAATTCTCATGCGACTGCCTACTTTTACTTAGAATAAAGTAGATGATCCTAACCCCTAAAACTAATACCATCATCATTAACCCTAATGTTAACAACAGTACTCAAACACTTACCCTTAATCCTAATCTGATACCCAAACTCTAATAACCTGACTCTAAAAGGGCAGACGTGATGGGCCAAATGGTTCTTATCTGCCATCAAACTCTATGTTACTATGTATAGAATGCCTGGATTTTACACTTTGCCTGTGACATTTATGTAGGTTAGGCACTGCTTTATTATACATGTCTCACTTGGTGCACTAACAGGATCCTATGGGATCAATTCAATTCTGCATGGATTGAATAATACTGGGCGGGAGCTCCTGGAGCTATTCAATTCAGCCCAATGCTAAATTGGAGAATGCCTGTACTCCTGGACTAAACAGGGTGTTTAGTTGCGAGAATGGAATGGGGGTTTGGAATCCTAATTCCTTAATTAGTTATAAGAAGCCACTTCACATTTTTAAAATGAGATCATTCACTTGCAGAGACAACTGGATACTGCACATCCTCCTTGTACGAGATGTATGTTATAAGTTGGCAATAGAACTGTAGGCTGCATTTAGTCAGTCAATCGGATTGCCAAAAAGCAGAATATTAGACTGACGGAGTCCACAAACTCACTTAGGGTCAGAATCTCTATGCCGGATGGCAGTGTATAATGTGCCAGAATACAAATGCTTTGCATGTCTGTACAATATGAAACATGAACGATTTGCACAGTCAAATATTTTAGCAATCATGATACTGCATTCTATAATAAGACAGGGAGGATTGTGCAATGAAGTTTCTGCTTTAGTTCAGTTCATACATGGATGCACCTGGAAAGCAATGGTAAAGTCACAGCTGTCTTGTACTGTATACACATGCAGCATTTTAAAGGTTTTGGTCTATCAGCTATATTCGCTTGCATATGCTTCTGTTAATATTTTCCTAACCAGTTACAGATAATTTAATACGGATGTGCATCACAATGGTATAGCAATAAAACAATCACCATATCGTAGGGTAGGGTTATTACTCACAGCCATAAACAGGAGTTCTTCACCTATGTACAGCCAGATAGTTAGGCATACAGTGCATTCGGAAAGTATTCACAGCGCTTCATTTTTTGCACATTTTGTTATATTACAGCCTTATTCCAAAATGGAATAAATTCCTTTTTCTCTCCAAATTCTGCACACAATACCCCATAATGACAACTTGAAAAAATATTTTTGTGATTTTTGCAAATTTATTTAAAAACAATAAAAAAAATAAGAAATCACATGTACACAAACAAGTATTCATAGACTTTGCCATGAAGCTCAAAATTGAACTCCGGTGCATCCTGTTTTCACTGATCATCCTTGAGATGTTCCTACATCTTAATTGGAGTCCACCTGTGGTAAATTCAGCTGATTGGACATGATTTGGAGAGGCACACACCTGTCTATATAAAGGTCCCACACTTGACAGTGCATGTCTGAGCACAAAACAAAGCATGAAGTCAAAAGGAATGGTCTATAGACCTCCCAGACAGGGTTGTCTCGAGGCACAAATCTGGGGAAGGGTATAGAAAAATATCTGCTGCTTTGAAGGTTCCAATGAGCACAGTGGCCTCCATCATCCGTAAATGGAAGAAGTTCGGAACCACCAGGACTCTTCCTAGAGCTGGCCGGCCATCTAAACTGAGCAATCGGAGGGGGGGGGAGGGCCCTAGTCAGGGAAGTGACCAAGAACCCGATGGTCACTCTGTCAGAGCTACAGCATTCCACTGAGGACAGAAGAGAACCTTCCAGAAGGACAACCATCTCTGCAGCAATCCACCAATCAGGCCTGTATGGTACAGTAGCCATACGGAAGACACTCCTTAGTAAAAAGTACATGGCAGCCCACCTGGAATTTGCCAAAATGCACCTGAAGGACTCTCAGGCCATGAGAAACAAAATTCTCTGGTCTGATGAGACAAAGATTGAACTCTTTGGCATGAATACCAGGTGTCATGTTTGGAGGAAACCAGGCACCAGGCCAATACCATCCCTATAGTATAGTGGTGGCTGCATCATGCTGTGGGAATGTTCTTCAGCGGCAAGAACTGGGAGACTAGTCAGGATACAGGGAAAAGATGAATGCAACAATGTACAGAGACATCCTGAATGAAAACCTGCTCCAGAGCACTCTTGACCTTAGACTGGGGAGACAGTTCATCTTTCAGCAGGACAACGACCCTAAGCACACAGCCAAGATATCAAACGAGAAGCTTCAGGACAACTCTGTGAATGTCCTTGAGTGGCCCAGCCAGAGCCCAGACTTGAATCCGATTGAACATCTCTGGAGAGATCTGAAAATGGTGCTGCAAAGAGGAATGGGCGAAACTGCCCAAAAATAGGTGTGCCAAGCTTGTGGCATCCTATTCAAAAAGACTTGAGCCTGTAATTGCTGTCAAAGGTGCATCAACAAAATATTGAGCAAAGGCTGTGAATACTTATGTACATGTGATCTTAGTTTTTTATTTATAATAAATTTGCAAATACCACAAAAAAAAAAAAAAAAAAAAAACTTTTTTCACTTTGTCATTATGGGGTATTGTGTGTTGAATTTTGAGGGAAAAAATAAATTTGTTCCAGTTTGGAATAAGATTAACATAAAATGTTGCACAGGTTGCACAAAAGTATATGACCTTTATACAAGGCATTTTATTAAATTAAGTTAAATCAGTAAAAATATAATTGAAAGCAATAAAAGTCAAAAGGGTCTGTGTTCAATTATATAATTATTGTAATCAGAGGTGTACCAACTCCCTAATTAGTATATTCAAATAAGCATTTACAGCCCAAATGATAAGCTTATACTGCTCAGGGGAAGCAGGATTTGGTTGGTCTTCACATACAAAATTATTAGCCCTACACACTGGCCGATCCGCCGCCGAGCTGCCCGACGGCGGATACGGCTGACGGGCGACCCGGCGGCGGGGGAGTAAAGTTTCTTCACTCCCCCCGTCACCCGGCTGCATTGAAGTGCAGGCAAATATGGACGAGATCGTCCATATTGGCCTGCATGTACAGCCGACGGATGACCAGCGATGAACGAGCGCGGGGCCGCGCATCGTTCATCGCTGGAGCCTCCACACTGCACGATATGAACGTTATCTCATTCATTAATGAACGAGATCGTTCATATCGTGCAGTCATGTCGGCCAGTGTGTAGGGCCCTTTAGAATCATCCTAAGGACAGCCATTAGGATGTGGTTGAATAACAAAGCAAAACACAGATTAGGTGATTTTCTAATTGTTGCAAATCAGAAATACAAGATGAGATTATGACAGACAGGGAAACATGGAGGCAAAGGAAAACGGTATATTAATGTAGCGGATCCCAAGAATGTTTTCTATACACAATCCCACATTAAACGGTCATGGAAAATACCTGAATCCTCCAAGGAGAATCAGTAGGTGCACGCTTCCCAATATCTCCCAATAAGAAGACCGTAATAAAAGTTTTATATGTATATAGGGGATTATTCAGCGTTGTTAGCAAACAAACAAAAAAGAGAGATTGGGCAAAACCATGTGCACTGCAGGTGGGGCAGATGTAACATGTGCAGAGAGTTAGATTTGAGTGGGTTATATTGTTTCTGTGCAGGGTAAATACTGGCTGCTTTATTTGTACACTCCACTTTAGATTTCACTTTGAACACATCCAGCAAAATCTAAGGGCACATACACACAGTGCGATTTGAAATACAGATATGGGGGTAACATTTTTTTTTTTTTATGGGAGTTCTATTTAAGATGGGATGTTGCTCATAGCAACCAATCAGATTCCAGGTATTATCTTCTAAAAGGGGCTAGATAAATGAGAAGTAGAATCTGATTGGTTGCTATGGGCAACATCCCATCTTAAATAGAACTCCCCTCTTAGTAAATTTACCCCATGGACTATATACTGTAGTCCACATCGGTAGAAAACATAGTACATATCACACCGTGTGTATACAGCTTGTGATGCCGATGCGCGCTTCCGCTGGGTTGGTATCACAAGAAAAGACTGTGCATGCAGGTAAATTTTGACTAGAAAGTGTACAATCTAGTTTCTAGTATAGTCAAAATTGTACGTAGCCAGAATTGCACAGTGTACAGTCAATATCGGTGGTTTGGGGCTCCAGGGAGTTCAAGGGAAATCGCAAAGTCAAAATCAGCCTTTAGTCAGAATCACACCGTGTGTACGCACCTTTACTCTCTCTGCACATGTTACATCTGCACCACCTGCAGTGCAACATCGTTTTGTCCATTAGTGTGCTTTTTTGGTTTACTTACAACTCATATAACCCCCGAGATTAGAGTACACAAGTATTTATACTATAGATTTCCCTTCAGGAAAATCAGCACTGGCCTGAACAGGGTTTCACCTTCGCATGACAAAATCTATAATAACATATTACTATCTCAGTCATTACAACAATATTGGTGTCTCCCTGCAACCTCTCCAGATAACAGAACCTCTCCAGATTACAGAGCTTTGAATGTACAAAAAGTTTTTGAAAAAGTTCTACAGGTATCTAGGTTTACAATTCCTTTGTTAATGATAAAGCCGCCATTCGGACATTCCAAAAATAAATTAAATTCCCCTATAGAGAGAGCAGGATAAAGAAGTGAAGAATTGTATACCTAGCCATAAGTGTATTTCACATAAATATAGAAGAAAATACATGGCCAAGCACTTTAATGTAATGAGACCCTGCCCCCACTCTTATAGCAATCCATGACCATGGAGGGATGAGCCAAAGATACAGAAATATTGTCAACGTCACCTCACACTATTTCATTTCCTCAAACAGAGGTGGGCCAAGGCTACCGCTGGGCATATACATGCTATGGTATCAGGAGTGGTTTTCGGTGCGGGCAAGCCGGACGGGTGTCCGGGGCACTAAGGCCTGCTGGCAAGGCCGCAGTCACCCGGCCCACCCACACCAGGGCTGCAGCAGGCGCCGTGGGCAGTGTGGGCGCCCGCTGCAGCAGGCACCAATCAGACGCTAGAGGTCCTAATTGACCTCTAGTGTCTGTGCGACACTATGGGAGAGACATCATGACGTCTCTCCCATAGACCCAAGGAGCAGGCAGCCAGAGACGGAGCAGCAGCGGCGGTCGGGAAGCAGGAGCAGGGCAGGTGAGTATTGTGTGGTGTTGTTTGGGGGTTTTTTGTGTGGAAGCAGCCCCTGTGTGTATGGGGGCACATCTACTGGGGACTCATCTACAGGGGGCAATACTACTGTACATGGAGGCATTACTACTGGGAGCACTGCATAGGGGGCACTGAATAAGTGCAATGTGTCTAAGGGTCTACCTGGTGCAATGTGTCTAAGGGTCTACCTGGTGCAATGTGTCTAAGGGTCTACCTGGTGCAATGTGTCTAAGGGTCTACCTGGTGCAATGTGTCTAAGGGTCTACCTGGTGCAATGTGTCTAAGGGGTGTGGTGTAATGTGACTGACGGACACTACTGTATGGTGTAATGTGAATCGGTACTATTCTGTGGCCATGCCCCTTTCCTATGAAGCCACACCCCTATTTTTGGGATGCGCGCCTTTGGCGCACACTAACCCTATTTTGCCTGTCTTGGGCGCCACAAGGTCTACAACCAGCCCTGTATGGTATACAAAAGAAAACAGTGCACAGACCGGTAGAAAGACCCTTTTGCTTAATATTTATTAATAGTTCTTTATATAGCACCATCATATTCTGTTGCACTTTACAACTGGGATCAAAACCTTAATAAGAGAAGACTGGGTAACTGCAGTCAGAGAGGTAAGAGGGCCCTGCTCACTAGCTTCCAATCTAACAAACATAACTGTTTAATAGCTATCAGATCTTAAGTGCTGTGGAATATGCAGTCATCTTAAATAACTGCAAATAAATACACTGTAGAACCTGTACTCCAAATTTTCACAGCTTGGCCTGATCAGATATATTCTGAAAATGAAAACTCAGCTCTCTTTTACGTTTGTTCCAAGCCCTATATTTTCTTGGCAAAGTGCTTTTTCTATTTCTACAAAATGCAACGCAACTTCCCAACATTTATCGTTAAGTGGGACAGAGAGGTGGCATTGCCTATTACGGACTCATAGGGGTATATGCAATTGCGGTCGAATTCCCAAAACTGTCGAAAAACGGGACATTTTCGCCAAAAAAAAAATAAAAAAAAATCGACAATGCAATTCAGTACTTTTCGTCAAAAAAAACGGCCATTCCAAATTCAACTTTTTGAAATTCGACATTTGTCAAATTCGACATTTCTGCAATGGTACAAATGCGGCATTTCGACAAAAGTATATTCAGTTGAAGATTGTAAATTCGACAACAGTGCTTTTAGACCGTAAATCATACTTGCCTACTCTCCCGGAACGGCCGGGAGGCTCCCGAAAATCGGGTGACCCTCCCGGCCCCACGGAAGAGCAGACAAGTCTCCCAGTTTTTCAGCTACCCCCCTGCACGACCGCCCACTTTGAGAGTAAAGTGGGCGGTCCGGACAGCAGATGATGCGATTCTTGTTGAATCGCGTCATCATAATCACGCCCCCTTCTGTAAAATGCCGGTTATAGCGGTATTACAGAGCGGGGGGCGTGATTTAGACGTTGTGACACTGTAACTCCGCCTTTGTACCGCCTCTGCTCCTCCTCCGCCACGCCCCATTCTGCCTCCTCCCCGCCCCCTCCTCTCGTCATTGTTCAGCCCAGCCCCTCCACTGAGCCGTCCTGGCAGCTCTCTCCCGGAGAGAGCTGTCAGAAAGTAGGCAAGTATGCCGTAAATTCGTCATTTTCAATCGGCCACACTTTGCTGGCGGAGTCTAATAAAAATTTATAAAAACTTTTTTTGTGTGTTTTTTTTTATTGGTAATAGCATATCTATTTATATTAGAAGGGATTAGGTACTTGGTTTGCCTATTTAGGAGGCACAAGTATTATTTATATATTTAAAAAAAAAATATATATATATTTTATATTATATTATATTATATATATATATATATATATATATATATATATATATATATATACATACATACATACATACATACATACTTTTTTATTATTATTATTTATTTATTTATTTTTTTAATGGAATGGGGTAAAAATCAGTAAAAAAAACGTGTGGGGTCCTCCCTTCTGAGCATAACCAGCCAGTCCTGGTTGCCAAAATACGGGGGGGGGGGGGGAATGACAGGGGATCCCCCGTATTTTAACAACCAGCACTGGGCTCTGCGCCTGGTCCTGGTGCAAAAAATACGGGGGACAAAAAGAGTAGGGGTCCCCCGTATTTTTTGTACCAGCACCGGGTTCCACTAGCTGGACAGTTAATGCCACAGCCGGGGGTCACTTTTATACAGCGCCCTGCGGCCGTGGCATTAAATACCCAACTAGTCACCCCTGGCCGGGGGACCCCTTCAATCAAGGGGTGTGTGTCCCCCAGCCACCCAAGGGCCAGAGGTGAAGTCCGAGGCTGTCCCCCCCCTGCGGATGGGGGGCTGATAGCCTTGTTGAAAAATGTAAGAATATTGGTTTTTGCAGAAGAACTACAAGCCCCAGCAAGCCTCCCCCGCAAGCCAATACTTAGAGAACCACAAGTACCAGCATGCGGGGGGGGGGGGGGGGAAAAGGGCCCGCTGGTACCTGTAGTTCTACTGCAAAAAAAATAAGATTTTACTTACCGGTAAATCTATTTCTCGTAGTCTGTAGAGTAGGTGTGGCCCGCAAACCGATCCTGTCCGGCCCACTGCCTCCCAGTAGCAAGCAATGACAAGCGGCCCGACCAGCTGAGCTGCTTGTCATTGCTCTGCACTGCAGTACCTCCAAGCTGCCAGCGGCGCCTCTCTCCCCTGCTGCTCCTGCGTTGTAGCCTCCTCCTCCCGCCTCCAGACTCCCCAGTGACAACGGCTGTGTTCAGCCGAAAAGGGGGCGGGGCTACGTGTCGATGAAGGGGCGGAGCTACACAGGACCTCAGGGGGCGGAGCTACACGGGACAAGAGCCAGACTGCTGCAGATCCATCCTTCCTGCCACTGCCAGCCAGATCAGTAAGTTACTGGGAAAAGTGAGTGAGAGAAAGTGTGTGTGTGTGTGTGTGTGTGTGTGTGTGTGTGTGTGTGTGTGTGTGTGTGTGTGTGTGTGTGTGTGTGTGTGTGTGTATATGCGAGAGTGTGTGTGTGTGTATTTGTGTGTGTATACAGTGGCGGATCTTGCCACGGGCAAGCAGGACTTTTGCCCGGGGCGCCGTCTTCCGGAGGGCGCTGGCGCCATCCGGAGGGCGCCGCACCGTGGCAAGATCCGCCACTGCTGCCCGCTGTGTCCCTGTCCGCCTCCGCTGCCGTCCCCGTCCCCATCCCTGTCCCCGTCCGCCTCCTGAAGGGAACTAGACGCTATGCGTCTAGTTTCCCTTCCTGGAGAGTAACTTTGCTGAGCGGTGCGCGATGACGTCATCGCGCACCGCACAGCAAAGGTCCTCTCTACGAAGGGAACTAGACTCATAGCGTCTAGTTTCCCTTCGTGGAGAGGACCTTTTGCTGTGCGGTGCGCGATGACGTCATCGCGCACCGCTCAGCATTCAAGCGGCGCTTTTAATGTACAGGGGGCGTAATTGACCACGCCCCCTGTATTAGGCCACGCCCCATTTCCTGCCCGGGGCGCAGAGCGCCCTTGAACCGGCCCTGTGTGTATATATATGTGAGAGTGTGTGTATATTTGTGTGTGCGGACAGTGGCGTCAGACTGTTTTTAGGTTGGGGGGAGAGATCTTTAGCTCTCGCTGTACCAAACCCTCCTGTGTTCTGTCACCGTGTCACCCCCATGGTGTTCTGTCACCCCCCGTGTTCTGTCACTGTCACCCCCCGTGTTCTGTCACTGTGTCACACCCCCGTGTTCTGTCACCGTGCCACACCCCCCCCCCCGTGTGCTGTCACCGTGTCACCCCCCGTGTTCTGTCACTGTCACCCCCCGTGTTCTGTCACTGTGTCACACCCCCGTGTTCTGTCACCGTGTCACCCCCACCGTGTTCTGTCACCGTGTCACCCCCTTGTTCTGTCACTGTGTCACCCCCCCCCCCCCCGTGTTCTGTCACTGTGTCACACACCCCCGTGTTCCGTCACTGTCACCCCCCCGTGTTCTGTCACTGTGTCACACCCCCGTGTTCTGTCACCGTGTCACCCCCCCCCCCCGTGTTCTGTCACCGTGTCACCCCCTTGTTCTGTCACTGTGTCACCCCCCCCGTGTTCTGTCACCGTGTCACCCCCACCGTGTTCTGTCACCGTGTCACCCCCTTGTTCTGTCACTGTGTCACCCCCCCCCCGTGTTCTGTCACCGTGTCACCCCCCCCGTGTTCTGTCACTGTCACCCCCCCGTGTTCTGTCACTGTGTCACACCCCCGTGTTCTGTCACCGTGTCACACCCCCCGTGTGCTGTCACCGTGTCACCCCCTTGTTCTGTCACTGTGTCACCCCCCACCCGTGTTCTGTCACTGTGTCACACCCCCCCGTGTTCCGTCACTGTCACCCCCCCCGTGTTCTGTCACTGTGTCACACCCCCCCGTGTTCCGTCACTGTCACACCCCCGTGTTCTGTCACCGTGTCACCCTCACCGTGTTCTGTCACCGCGTCACCCCCACCGTGTTCTGTTACTGTGTCACACCCCCATGTTCTGTCACTGTCACCCCCCCCCCCCCCCGAGTGCCGTCACTGTGTCACACCCCGTGTTCTGTCACTGTCACCCCCCCCCCCGTGTGCTGTTACCGTGTCACCCCCATCGTGTTCTGTCACTGTCACCCCCACCGTGTTCTGTCACTGTCACCCCCACCGTGTTCTGTCACCGTGTCACCCCCACCGTGTTCTGTCACTGTGTCACACCCCCGTGTTCTGCCACTGTCACCCCCCCGTGTTCTGCCACTGCATCACCCCCCCCCCCCCCGTGTTCTGTCACTGTCACCCCCCCGTGTTCTGTCACTGTGTCACACACCCGTGTTCTGTCACCGTGTCACCCCCCCGTGTGCTGTCACCGTGTCACCCCCCATGTTCTGTCACTGTGTCACACCCCCGTGTTCTGTCACCGTGTCACACCCCCCGTGTGCTGTCACCGTGTCACCCCCTTGTTCTATCAGTGTGTCACCCCCCACCCGTGTTCTGTCACTGTGTCACACCCCCCCGTGTTCCGTCACTGTCACCCCCCCGTGTTCTGTCACCGCGTCACCCCCACCGTGTTCTGTCACCGCGTCACCCCCACCGTGTTCTGTCACCGCGTCACCCCCACCGTGTTCTGTTACTGTGTCACACCCCCATGTTCTGTCACTGTCACCCCCCCCCCCCCCGAGTGCTGTCACTGTGTCACACCCCCGTGTTCTGTCACTGTCACCCCCCCCCGTGTGCTGTCACCGTGTCACCCCCACCGTGTTCTGTCACTGTCACCCCCACCGTGTTCTGTCACTGTCACCCCCACCGTGTTCTGTCACCGTGTCACCCCCACCGTGTTCTGTCACTGTGTCACACCCCCGTGTTCTGTCACTGTGTCACACCCCCCGTGTTCTGTCACTGCATCACCCCCCCCCCGTGTTCTGTCACTGTCACCCCCCCGTGTTTTGTCACTGTGTCACACACCCCCTGTTCTGTCACTGTCACCCCCCCCCCCCCGTGTCACCCCCACCGTGTTCTGTCACTGTGTCACCCCCCCCGTGTTCTGTCACTGTGTCACCCCCCCCCCGTATTCTGTAACTGTGTCACACCCCCCCCGTGTTCTGTCACTGTGTCACACCCCCCGTATTCTGTCACTGTCACCCCCCCGTGTGCTGTCACCGTGTCACCCCCCGTGTGCTGTCACCGTGTCACCCCCACTGTGTTCCGTCACTGTGTCACCCCCCCATGTTCTGTCACTGTGTCACCCCCAAGGTGTTCTGTCACTGTCACACCCCCCGTGTTCTGTCACCGTGTCACCCCCATGGTGTTCTGTCACTGTCAACCCCACCGTGTTCTGTCACCGTGTCGCCCAGAGGCGTCACCGGGTGTGGTGACACCCGGAGCGCACTCTGTACTTTTACACGCCCCCCCCCCGCTCAAGCCGTGTGGTGCCCAAAAAGGGTGTGTGGCCTAATTTAAAAGGGGTGTGGCCTGGCGGGTATTTTCTCTTTCGCTCCGGGGGCATGTCCAGCTTCCCCGAAGATGCTGGCTGCCCCCGGAGACTGGACTGTGTGTGCCGGCTCTTATCTGTGACCCCTCGTGTTCTGTCACTGTGTCACACTTCCTGTGTCCTATCACTGTGTCACACCTTTCCCCAGGGGCCATAAGACACTGGATAATTTGCTTGCTGCGCAATAATTATCCTAAATAAAATGTTAATGTGTAAAAGGGGGCTCTACCTTCCGTACTGTGTAAAAGGGAGCTCTACCTGCTGTAATGTGTAAAAGGGGGCTCTACCTGCTGTAATGTGTAAAAGGGGGCTCTACCTTCCGTACTGTGTAAAAGGGGGCTCTACCTGCTGTAATGTGTGTAAGTGGCGCAATTTGAATACTGGAGACTATTGTGCAGCCTAATACGAATCTGTATTATTTTTTGTCCACACTCCTTCCACATGAAGCCACGTCCCTATATTTTTGGCAAGTGGGGGGAGCTGCTATTTTGTGTGTGGCCCTCGGATACTGACAGGAAATGTCAAGTGGCCCCTCAGCTGAAATAATTGCCCACCCCTGCTGTAGAGGATGCTGGGACTCCGTAAGGACCATGGGGAATAGACGGGCTCCGCAGGAGATAGGGCACTTTAAGAAAGCTTTGGACTCTGGGTGTGCACTGGCTCCTCCCTCTATGCCCCTCCTCCAGACCTCAGTTAGGGAAACTGTGCCCAGGGGAGATGGACAGTACGAGGAAGGATTTTTGTAAATCTAAGGGGGAGATCCATACCAGCCACACCGTATAAATTGTGATAAACTTACCCAGTTAACAGTATGAACAACAACATAGCCACGGTTCCACCGAAAAACTATAATATAACCCTTATGTAAGCAATAACTATATACAAGTCTTGCAGAAGTCCGCACATGGGACGGGCGCCCAGCATCCTCTACGGACTGCGAGAAATAGATTTACCGGTAAGTAAAATCTTATTTTCTAACGTCCTTGAGGATGCTGGGACTCCGTAAGGACCATGGGGATTATACCAAAGCTCCCAAACGGGCGGGAGAGTGCGGATGACTCTGCAGCACCGATTGAGCAAACAGGAGGTCCTCTTCAGCCAGGGTATCAAACTTATAGAACTTTGCAAAGGTGTTTGTCCCCGACCAAGTAGCTGCTCGGCACAACTGTAATGCCGAGACCCCTCGGGCAGCCGCCCAAGTAGAGCCCACTTTCCTAGTGGAGTGGGCCTTAACCGATTTCGGTAACGGCAATCCTGCCGTAGAATGCGCCTGCTGAATCGTGTTACAGATCCAGCGAGCTATAGTCTGCTTTGAAGCAGGAGCGCGAACCTTGTTGGCCGCATACAGAACGAACAAAGCTTCAGTCTTCCTGATTCTAGCCGTTCTGGTCACATAAATCTTCAAAGCCCTGACTACATCCAGGGACTCGGAATCCTCCAAGTCCCGTGTAGCCACAGGCACAACAATAGGTTGGTTCACATGAAAAGATGAGACCACTTTTGGCAGAAAGTGAGGGCGAGTCCTCAACTCCGCCCTATCCACATGAAAAACCAAGTATGGGCTTTTATGTGATAAAGCCGCCAATTCGGAAACACGTCTTGCCGAAGCTAACGCCAACAACATGACCACTTTCCACGTGAGGTATTTCAACTCCACAGTTTTGAGTGGTTCAAACCAAGGTGACTTGAGGAAACGTAACACCACGTTAAGATCCCAAGGCGCCACCGGAGGCACAAAGGGAGGCTGAATATGCAGCACTCCCTTCACAAAGGTCTGTACTTCAGTAATAGAGGCCAATTCTCTTTGAAAGAAAACGGATAAGGCCGAAATCTGGACCTTTATGGACCCTAATTTTAGGCCCAAAGTCACTCCTGTTTGAAGGAAGTGAAGTAGATGGCCCAAATGGAACTCCTCCGTAGGAGCAACTCTGGCCTCACACCAAGAAACATATTTTCGCCATATACGGTGATAATGTTTTAACGTCACATCTTTCCTAGCCTTGATCAGGGTAGGAATGACTTCCTCCGGAATCCCTTTTTCCGCTAGGATCCGGCGTTCAACCGCCATGCCGTCAAACGCAGCCGCGGTAAGTCTTGGAACAGACAGGGCCCCTGCCGCAGCAGGTCCTGCCTTAGAGGAAGAGGCCACGGATCCCCTGCGAGCAACTCTTGCAGCTCCGGATACCAAGTCCTCCGTGGCCAATCCGGAACAATAAGTATTGTTCTGACCCTGCTTCTTCGTATTATTCTCAACACCTTGGGTATGAGAGGAAGAGGAGGAAACACATAGACCGATCTGAACACCCAAGGTGTCACCAGAGCGTCTACCGCTACCGCCTGAGGGTCCCTTGACCTGGCGCAATACCGCTTTAGCTTTTTGTTGAGACGGGATGCCATCATGTCGATTTGAGGCAGTCCCCAACGATCCGTGATCTGTGCGAAGACTTCTTGATGAAGTCCCCACTCTCCCGGATGCAGGTCGTGCCTGCTGAGGAAGTCCGCCTCCCAGTTGTCCACCCCCGGGAAGAACACAGCTGACAGCGCGCTTACATGGCCAATGCCCAGCGTAGAATCTTGGTCGCTTCTGCCATGGCCATTCTGCTCCTTGTTCCGCCTTGGCGGTTTATATGAGCCACTGCCGTGACATTGTCTGACTGAATCAGAACAGTTTTTCTCCGAAGCAATTCCTCCGCTTGACGCAGGGCGATGTATATGGCCCTCAACTCCAGGACGTCGATGTGGAGACAAGACTCTAGGCTTGACCAGAGACCTTGGAAATTTCTTCCCAGTGTCGCTGCTCCCCAGCCTCGGAGGCTTGCGTCCGTGGTCACCAGGACCCAGTCCTGAATGCCGAACCTGCGACCTTCTAGTAGGTGAGCACTGTTCAGCCACCACAGGAGAGATACCCTGGGTCCTGGGAGACAGGGTGATCCTTTGATGCATTTGTAAATGGGACCCGGACCACTTGTCCAAGAGGTCCCATTGAAAAGTCCTCGCATGGAACCTGCCGAAAGGGATGGCCTCGTAGGAAGCCACCATCTTCCCCAGGACCCGCGTGCAATGATGCACTGAAACCTTTTTGGTTTTAATAGTTTCCTGACCATGGTCATGAGTTCCTGAACTTTTTCGATAAGAAGAAAAACCTTTTTCTGGTCTGTGTCTAGAATCAGCCCCAAAAAGGTCAGACGCGTTGTAGGGACTAGCTGGGACTTCGGTATATTGAGAATCCAGCCGTGTATCTGCAACGTCTTCATGGACAGAGACACGCTGTCCAGCAACCTCTCCCGAGATCTCGCCTTTATGAGGAGATCGTCCAAGTATGGGATAATTGTGACCCCCTGCCTGCGCAGGAGCACCATCATTTCCGCCATTACCTTGGTGAAAATTCTCGGGGCCGTGGAAAGCCCAAACGGCAACATCTGAAATTGGTAGTGACACCATCCAATCCCCCCCCTCCAGGCTGGCGATGACCGCCCTGAGTGATTCCATTTTGAACCTCTTCAAGTACAGGTTCAGAGATTTCAGGTTTAAAATGGGTCTGACCGAACCGTCCGGTTTCGGGACCACAAACAGGGTTGAGTAATATCCCTCTCCTTGCTGGAGATGAGGAACTGTGACAATCACCTGTTGAATATACAATTTTTGGATTGTTGCCAACACTAGCTCCCTCTCTGACGGGGAAGCCGGCAGAGCAGATTTGAAAAATCGGCGAGGAGGCAAGTCTTCGAATTCCAGCCTGTATCCCTGAGAAACAATCTCTAATGCCCAGGGATCCACCTGCGAGTGAACCCAGGCGTGGCTGAAAAACCGAAGACGAGCCCCCACCAGATCTGCCTCCCCTCGGAAAGCCCCAGCGTCATGCGGTGGACTTTGCAGACGCAGGGGAGGACTTCTGCTCTTGGGAACTAGCTGTGTGCAGCTTTTTTCCCCTGCCTTTTCCTCTGGCAACAAAGGATGATCCACGTACCTTCTTGTTTTTATTGGAACGAAAGGACTGCATTTGATATTGAGGTGCCTTTTTCGTATGCTGCGGGGGGAAATAAGGTAAGAAATTTGACTTACCAGCCGTAGCGACAAGATCCGAGAGGCCGTCTCCAAACAACTCCACCCCTTTGTAAGGCAAGGACTCCATATGCCGCTTTGAATCGGCATCTCCCGTCCACTGTCGGGTCCACAAGAGCCGCCTAGCAGAAATAGACATAGCATTTATTCTGGAGCTTAATAAACAAATGTCTCTATGAGCATCCCTCATATACAAGGCAGCATCTCTGATATGCTCTATGGTCATTTGAATGGTGTCCCTATTTAAGGTGTCAATTTCCGTAGATAAGGAATCTGCCAATGCCACAACCGCACTACAAACCCAGGCCGACGCCATAGCCGGTCGAGCAATAGTACCGGAATGATTGTAAATGTGCTTTAAGGTAATTTCCTGCATGCGATCAGCAGGTTCCTTGAGGGAAGCCGTATCCTGAGAAGGCAGTGCCACCTTTTTGGACAAACGTGTCAGCGCCTTGTCAACTTTTGGCGAAGATTCCCAGCGTATCCTATCAGTTTGTGGAAAAGGATACGCCATGAGAATCCTTTTGGGAACTTGTGGTCTCCTATCCGGAAATTCCCAAGCCTTTTCGCACAAGTCACTTAATTCAAATGAGGATGGAAAAGTGACTTCAGGTTTTTTCCCTTTATACATGTGTACCCTCGTGTCAGGGACAGGGGGTTCCTCAGTAATATGCAAAACCTCTTTAATGGCAATAATCATGTACCGTATACACTTAGCCACCTTCGGCTGTAATTTTGCATCTTCATAGTCGACACTAGAGTCAGTATCTGTGTCGGTATCTGTGTCATCGATCTGGGATATGGTGCGCTTCTGAGACCCCGAAGGACCTGGCGCCCCAGGGACAGGCATGGACTGGCTACCTGACTGATCCCTAGCTTCTGCCTTGTCTAATCTTTTATGCAATAGATTGACATTTGCATTCAAGACATTCAGCATATCCACCCATTCCGGTGTCGGCGTTGCCGACGGCGACCTGACATTCAAGCACTCCCCCTCCACATTAAGCGAGCCCTCCTCGTCAAACATGTCGACACACGCGTACCGACACACTTCACACACACAGGGAACCCCTTTCCTGAAGACAGTATCCCTGTCAAGGCCCAAGACAGAGAGAGAGTATGCCAGCACACACCCCAGCGCAATAACCCTGGAGACCAACACAAAATGTTTTTCCCCAGCAGCGCTGTATAATATGTAAACCACCAATTATGTGCCCCCCCCTCTCTTTTAAGCACCCTTTCACCGTGTGTAAGCAGGGGAGAGTCCGGGGAGCTTCCTCTCAGCAGTGCTGTGGAGAGAAAATGGGGCTGGTGAGTGCTGAGGGGCTCTTTTATATACATGTACAGAGCCCACCTGTACATGTATATAGTCTTTTTGCCATGCAGAGGTTTATATTGCTGCCCAGCGCGCCCACCTGCGCCCTGCAACCTTACAGTGACCGGAGTATGTGAGGTGTATGGGAGCAATGACGCACAGCTGCAGTGCTGTGCGTTACCTCAGTGAAGCTGAAGGCTTCTGCCGCCTGACGACTTCTGTGGAGAACGGCGGCGCGGCTCCTGGGGTGGACGCCCAGTAAGAACCTGCGTTCACCCCCTCTGGAGCTAATAGTGTCCAGTAGCCGAGGAAGCAGAGCCTATCTTTGACAAGAAGGTCTGCTCCTCTCTCCTCAGTCCCTCGATGCAGGGAGCCTGTTGCCAGCAGTGTTCCCTGTGAAAAAGTAGTAAAAGGTAGGGGAAGCAAAAATGCTTCTAGGCAGAGAACTCTGGAGAGCTCTCTGCAGTGCACCCATCTTGCACTGGGCACAGTGTAAAACTGAGGTCTGGAGGAGGGGCATAGAGGGAGGAGCCAGTGCACACCCAGAGTCCAAAGCTTTCTTAAAGTGCCCTATCTCCTGCGGAGCCAGTCTATTCCCCATGGTCCTTACGGAGTCCCAGCATCCTCAAGGACGTTAGAGAAATACTCAAATAAAAACAGGACACAGACTCCGTGAAAGTATAACTTTATTACATACATGCCGACACACATACTTACCTATGTTGACACGCCGACTCTGGCCACGTCTCCAATGTCGACGTCCGGGGTACCTGAAAATAAAATTATACTCCCCTGATCCAGTGTCCAGTTCTTTTATTGTAATCCACGTACTTGGCAAAACAAAAAAACGCATTTACCCGAACCAGGCGGACTGAAAGGGGTCCCATGTTTACACATGGGACCCCTTTCCCCGAATGCAGAGACCCCCCGTGACTCCTGTCATAGAAGGTCCCTTCAGCCAATCAGGAAGCGCCACGTCGTGGCACTCTCCTGATTGGCTGTATGCGCGTCGGAGCTGTCAGACGCGCATCGCACAGCTCCCTCCATTAGTTTCAATGGTGGGAACTTTGCGGTCAGCGGTGGGGTTACCCGCGGTCAGCCGATGACCGCGGGTGACCTCACCGCTGACCGCAAAGTTCCCACCATTGAAACTAATGGAGGGAGCTGTGCGATGCGCGTCTGACAGCTCTGACGCGCATACAGCCAATCAGGAGAGTGCCACGACGTGGCGCTTCCTGATTGGCTGAAGGGAACTTCTGTGACAGGAGTCACGGGGGGTCTCTGCATTCGGGGAAAGGGGTCCCATGTGTAAACATGGGACCCCTTTCAGTCCGTCAGGTTCGGGTAAATGCGTTTTTTTGTTTTGCCAAGTACGTGGATTACAATAAAAGAACCGGACACTGGATCAGGTGAGTAAAATTTTATTTTCAGGTACCCCGGATTCGTCGACATTGGAGACGTGGCCAGAGTCGGCGTGTCAACATAGGTAAGTATGTATGTGTCGGCATGTGTGAAATAAAGTTGTAATTTCACGGTGTGCGTGTCCTGTTTTTATTTGGGTATTTTTTTTGCAGTAGAACTACAGGTACCAGAGGGCCCCCCCCGCATGCTGGTACTTGTGGTTCTCCAAGTACCAGCTTGCGGTGGAGGCTTGCTGGGACTTGTAGTTCTACTGCAAAGACCAATATTCTTTCATTTTTACACATGGCTATCAGCCCCGCATCCGCAGCCCTTGGATGGGGGAGGACAGCCTCGGGCTTCACC
Source organism: Pseudophryne corroboree (assembly GCF_028390025.1). Lineage (NCBI taxonomy): Eukaryota > Metazoa > Chordata > Amphibia > Anura > Myobatrachidae > Pseudophryne > Pseudophryne corroboree. Next base: position 205,943,659 of record NC_086449.1, read on the forward strand.
CCTGGCCCTTGGGTGGCTGGGGGGGGGGGGACCCCTTGATTGAAGGGGTCCCCACTCCTCCAGGGTATCCCGGCCAGGGGTGACTAGTTGGGTATTTAATGCCACGGCCGCAGGGCGCTGTATAAAAGTGACCCCCGGCTGTGGCATTATCTGTCCAGCTAGTGGAGCCCGGTGCTGGTACAAAAAATACGGGGGACCCCTCTTTGTCCCCCGTATTTTTTGCACCAGGACCAGGCGCAGAGCCCGGTGCTGGCTGTTAAAATACGGCAGATCCCCTGTCATTTTTCCCCCCGTATTTTGGCAACCAGGACCGGCTCAAAGAGCCCGAGGCTGGTTATGCTTAGGAGGGGGGACCCCACGCAATTTTTTTTCGGGTTTTTTACCGTTTTTTAAACATTTTTAAAAATCTAATCAAATCCGTCAAATCGGCCGTTTTGACAGCGGGACTGTCGAATTTGTTTTTTATTGAATATGTCGAATTCCGGCACCCACCTGCCGGAATTCGACGGTCGAATTGTGTCGAATTTAAAAACGGGCGAAAAAGTGCCGCAATTCGCCCGGAATTGCATATACTCCATAGTGTCTTAAAAATTCCGCTCCGATTCACAAAATGCTCCCTAGCTACCAGGCTGAATAATCCAGTAACACAATTCTTTCATCCTAGCCAATATGGGAAGCTGAGTAAAATGTCACTTTTAATTTACCAAGCCTGCAATAGGTAGCTATCGCTCATTCCAAATGACAAAGAGGAATGATCTATGTAGGATTTTTATACCTCATGTTTTTTTAAACATTTAATAAGTAATGGAAAATAAGATTTTACTTACCGATAAATCTATTTCTCATAGTCCGTAGTGGATGCTGGGGACTCCGTCAGGACCATGGGGAATAGCGGCTCCGCAGGAGACAGGGCACAAAAGCAAGCTTTTAGGATCACATGGTGTGTACTGGCTCCTCCCCCTATGACCCTCCTCCAAGCCTCAGTTAGGTACTGTGCCCGGACGAGCGTACACAATAAGGAAGGATCTTGAATCCCGGGTAAGACTCATACCAGCCACACCAATCACACCGTACAACTTGTGATTTGAACCCAGTTAACAGTATGATAACAATGAAGTAGCCTCTAAAAAAGATGGCTCACAACAATAATAACCCGATTTTTTTGTAACAATAACTATGTACAAGTAATGCAGACAATCCGCACTTGGGATGGGCGCCCAGCATCCACTACGGACTATGAGAAATAGATTTATCGGTAAGTAAAATCTTATTTTCTCTAACGTCCTAGTGGATGCTGGGGACTCCGTCAGGACCATGGGGATTATACCAAAGCTCCCAAACGGGCGGGAGAGTGCGGATGACACTGCAGCACCGAATGAGAGAACTCCAGGTCCTCCTCAGCCAGGGTATCAAATTTGTAGAATTTAGCAAACGTGTTTGCCCCTGACCAAGTAGCTGCTCGGCAAGTTGTAAAGCCGAGACCCCTCGGGCAGCCGCCCAAGATGAGCCCACCTTCCTTGTGGAATGGGCATTTACAGATTTTGGCTGTGGCAGGCCTGCCACAGAATGTGCAAGCTGAATTGTACTACAAATCCAACGAGCAATAGTCTGCTTAGAAGCAGGAGCACCCAGCTTTTTGGGTGCCTACAATATAAACAGCAAGTCAGACTTTCTGACTCCAGCCGTCCTGGAATTATATATATATATATATATATATTTTCAGGGCCCTGACAACGTCTAGCAACTTGGAGTCCTCCAAGTCCCTAGTAGCCGCAGGCACCACAATAGGTTGTTTCAGGTGAAACGCTGACACCACCTTAGGAAGAAACTGGGGACGAGTCCGCAGTTCTGCCCTGTCCGAATGGAAAATCAAATATGGGCTTTTGTAAGACAAAGCCGCCAATTTTGACAATCGCCTGGCCGAGGCCAGGGCCAACAGCATGGTCACTTTCCATGTGAGATATTTCAAATCCACAGATTTGAGTGGTTCAATCCAATATGATTTGAGGAATCCCAACACTACGTTGAGATCCCACGGTGCCACTGGAGGCACACAAGGGCTGTATATGCAATACTCCCTTGACAAACGTCTGGACTTCAGGAACTGAAGCCAATTCTTTTTGGAAGAAAATCTATAGGGCCGAAACTTGAACCTTAATGGACCCCATTTTGAGGCTCATAGACACTCCTGTTTGCAGGAAGTGCAGAAATCGACCTAGTTGAATTTTTTTCGTGGGGCCTTCCTGGCCTCACCCACGCAACATATTTTTACCACATGTGGTGATAACGTTGTGCGGTCACCTCCTTCCTGGCTTTGACCAGGGTAGGTATGACCTCTTCCGGAATGCCTTTTCCCTTAGGATCCGGCGTTCAAACCGCCATGCCGTCAAACGCAGTCGCGGTAAGTCTTGGAACAGACAAGGTCCCTGCTGGAGCAGGTCCTTTCTTAAAGGCCGATGCCACGGTTCCTCTTGGAACAGACATGGTACTTGCTGAAAGCAAATCCCTTCTTAGCTCCCGAGGCCATTAGTCCTCTGTGAGCATCTCTTGAAGTTCCGGTTACCAAGTCCCTCTTGGCCAATCCGGAGCCACGAGTATAGTTCTTACTCCTCTATGTCTTATAATTCTCAATACCTTGGTTATGAGAAGCAGAGGAGGGAACACATACACCGACTGTTACACCCACGGTGTTACCAGGACGTCCACAGCTATCGCCTGAAGGTCTCGTGACCTGGCGCAATACCTGTCCCATTTTTTGTTCGGGCGGGACGCCATCATGTCCACCTTTGGTCTTTCCCAACGGTTCACAATCATGCGGAAAACTTCCCGATGAAGTTCCCACTCTCCCGGGTGGAGGTCGTGCCTGCTGAGGAAGTCTGCTTCCCAGTCGTCCACTCCCGGAATGAACACTGCTGACAGTGCTATCACATGATTTTCCGCCTAGCGAAAAATCCTTGCAGTTTTGCCACTGCCCTCCTGCTTCTTGTGCCGCCCTTTCTGTTTACGTGGGCGACTGCCGTGATGTTATCCCACTGGATCAATACCGGCTGACCTTGAAGCAGAGGTCTTGCTAAGCTTAGAGCATTATAAATTTGCTCTTAGCTCCAGTATATTTATGTGGAGAGAATTCTCCAGACTTGATCACACTCCTTGTGTGACTGCTCCCCAGCCTCTCAGGCTGGCCTCCGTGGTCACGAGCATCCAATCCTGAATGCCGAATCTGCGGCCCTCTAGAAGATGAGCACTCTGTAATCACCACAGGAGAGACACCCTTGTCCTTGGATATAGGGTTATCCGCTGATGCATCTGAAGATGCGATCCGGACCATTTGTCCAGCAGATCCCACTGAAGAGTTCTTGCGTGAAATCTGCCGAATGGAAGCGCTTCGTAATAAGCCACCATTTTTACCAGGACTCTTGTGCAATGATGCACTGACACTTTTCCTGGTTTTAGGAGGATCCCGATTAGCTCGGATAACTCCCTGGCTTTCTCCTCTGGGAGAAACACCTTTTCCTGGACTGTGTCCAGAATCATCCCTAGGACCAGCAGACGTGTCGTCGGAACAACTGCGGTTTTGGAATATTTAGAATCCACCCGTGCTGTCGTAGAACTACTTGAGATAGTGCTACTCCGACCTCCAACTGTTCTCTGGACCTTGTTCTTATCAGGAGGTCGTCCATTTTCTTTGAAGACGAATCCTCCTTTCGGTCATTACCTTGGTAAGGACCCGGGGTGCCTTGGACAATCCAACGGCATCGTCTTGAAACGGATAGTGACAGTTCTGTACCACGAACCTGAGGTACCCTTGGTGAGAAAAGGCAAATTTTGGGACATGGAGGTAAGCATCCCTGATGTCCCGGGACACCATATAGTCCCCTTGTTCTTTGCTATCACTGCTCTGAGTGACTCCATCTGGATTTGAACCCTTGTAAGTGTTCAAATTTTTCAGATTTAGAATAGGTCTCACCTAGCCTTCAGTACCACCATATAGTGTGGAGTAATACCCCTTTCCTTGTTGTCGGAGGGGTAATTTTATTATCACCTGCTGGGAATACAGCTTGTGAATTGTTTTCAATACTGCCTCCCTGTCGGAGGGAGACATTGGTACAGCAGACTACAGGAACCTGCGAGGGGGGAAACCTCTCGACATTCCAATCTGTACCCCTTGGATACTACTTGTAGGATCCAGGGGTCCTGTACGGTCCCAGCGTCATGCTGAGAACTTGGTAGAAGCGGTGGAGGGCTTCTGTTCCTGGGAATGGGCTGCCTGCTGCAGTCTTCTTCCCTTTCCTCTATCCCTGGGCAGATATGACTCTTATAGGGACGAAAGGACTGAGGCTGAAAAGACGGTGTCTTTTTCTGCAGAGATGTGACTTAGGGTAAAAAACGGTGGATTTTCCAGCAGTTGCCCTGGCCACCAGGTCCCATGGACCGACCCCAAATAACTCCTCCCCTTTATACGGCAATACATCTTTGTGCCGTTTGGAATCTGCATCACCTGACCACTGTCGTGTCCATAAACATCTTCTTGCAGATATGAACATCGCATTTACTCTTGATGCCAGAGTGCAAATATCCCTCTGCGCATCTCGCATATATAGAAATGCATCCTTTAAATGCTCTATAGTCAATAAAATACTGTCCCTGTCAAAGGTATCAATATTTTTAGTCAGGGAATCCGACCAAGCCACCTCAGCTCTGCACATCCAGGCTGAGGCGATCGCTGGTCGCAGTATAACATCAGCATGTGTGTGTATACTTTTTAGGATATTTTTCAGCCTCCTATCAGCTGGCTCCTTAAGTACGGCCCTATCCGTAGATGGTACCGCTACTTGTTCTGATAAGCGTGTGAGCGCCTTATCCACCCTGAGGGGTGTTTCCCACCGCGCCTTAACTTCTGGCGGGAAAGGGTATACCGCCAATAATTTTCTATCGGGGGAAACCCACGCATCATCACACACTTCATTTAATTTTTCTGATTCAGGAAAAACTACAGGTAGTTTTTTCACCTCACACATAATACCCTTTTTTGTGGTACTTGGAGTATCAGAAATATTTAACACCTCCTTCATTGCCCTTAACGTGTGGCCCTAAAAGAAAATACGTTTGTTTCTTCACCGTCGACACTGAAATCAGTGTCCGTGTCTGGGTCTGTGTCGACCGACTGAGGTAAATGGGCATTTTACAGCCCCTGACGGTGTTTGAGACGCCTGGCCAGATACTAATTTGTTCGCCGGCCCTCTCATGTCGTCAACCGGCTTGCAGCGTGTTGACATTGTCACGTAATTTCCATAAATAAGCCATCCATTCCGGTGTCGACTCCCTAGAGAGTGACATCACCATTACAAGCAATTTGCTCCGCCTCCTCACCAATATTTTCCTCATACATGTCGAGACACACGTACCGACATACAGCACACACATAGGGAATGCTCTGATAGAGGACAGGACCCACTAGCCCTTTGGGGAGACAGAGGGAGAGTTTGCCAGCACACACCAAAACGCTATAATTATCCAGGGACAACCTTTATATAAGTGTTCCTCCCTTATAGCATTTTAATATATATACATATCGCCAAATCAGTGCCCCCCCTCTCTGTTTTAACCCTGTTTCTGTAGTGCAGTGCAGGGGAGAGCATGGGAGCCTTCCCACCAGCCTTTCTGTGAGGGAAAATGGCGCTGTGTGCTGAGGAGAATAGGCCCCGCCCCCTTTTCGGCGGGCTTCTTCTCCGGAGTTTTAGATATCTGGCAGGGGTTAAATACATCCATATAGCCTCAAGGGCTATATGTGATGTATTTTTCGCCATACAGGTATTATACATTGCTGCCCAGGGCGCCCCCCTCCAGCGCCCTGCACCCTCCGTGACCGCTGTGTGAAGTGTGCTGACAACAATGGCGCACAGCTGCAGTGCTGTGCGCTACCTGATGAAGACTGAGAGTCTTCTGCCGCCTGGTTCCGGACCTCTTCATCTTCAGCGTCTGCAAGGGGGGTCGGCGGCGCGGCTCCGGGACGAACCCCAGGGCGAGCCCTGTGTTCCGACTCCCTCTGGAGCTATGTCCAGTAGCCTAAGAATCCAATCCATCCTGCACGCAGGTGAGTTGAAAATCTCTCCCCTAAGTCCCTCGATGCAGTGAGCCTGTTGCCAGCAGGACTCACTGAAAATAAAGAACCTAAAAACTTTTTCTAAGTAACTCTTTAAGAGAGCCACCTAGATTGCACCCTTCTCGGCCGGGCACAAAAACCTAACTGAGGCTTGGAGGAGGGTCATAGGGGGAGGAGCCAGTACACACCATGTGATCCTAAAAGCTTGCTTTTGTGCCCTGTCTCCTGCGGAGCCGCTATTCCCCATGGTCCTGACGGAGTCCCCAGCATCCACTAGGACGTTAGAGAAATTAAGAACATTTTTATTATATGTGCTGTAGATTATTTTTCTCTTTGTTCTTTTAGACAATTCCTTTGGTGTGGTTATTTCTTTTTTTCCCCCCCAATTACAAATCTATACTGGAATGCCTATTCTTCGGTTCTTTCAGGAAACCACTATTGTGTTACGTCAGGCCACATTCTTCAGTCATTTTTAGTCTGCATCCTCTGGAAAAATTGGCCAGGTGTTTCTTCCCCTGCTGAAATCACATGACATCTCGCCACTTGGATATTTTACTTACTAAGTGCCTGGAATGAGCAGGATGCTACTGTACCTGCAGCAATTACCATCGCAGACAACCTCCACACCCTAACTTTTAATAGTATTTTACCCACAAACACAGCTTTACAAATGTGATCCTTATTAGCCTGGAGCTCCAAGCAAATCTCTTCCAATTTTCTGCTGGTATTAGCATTTTTAGTACATAGACCCAACTGTTCCATCTTTAGATATTTTTCTCTTGGCAAGCTTATTTGGTTTTCATTTACAAGTTACTATTTATATTTAAAACATATTAATACATCAATCTATTTATAATATCACCCCATGTCTTCTGTCTCAGCATTCGGTCATCCAATATCCACTCCCCAAACAAAACATAACCTACTTCTCCCTCCCCAGTGCTATGAGCCCCAGAGTGATGGCACATTAATATGACACATTGCAAGACCTGAAGTGAATGTTAAAGAGGTATTACACAAAAAAGTATCTTTTCCAGCAAACCATGGGCCCGATTCAGAGGCAGATGCTGCTGCGTCTGCACTTATGTCTGTGGTGGAGTCGCGAGAGTGATAACATGCAAATGATAGTTTCAGCATTCCTCTCGTGTACATGCCTGCGTCCGCAATCGGAGAGACGCCCACTCTCTGCGCTCCTGCATGCAGTAACACCGCCAGTGAATCTAGTCATTCCGCCATCGGTGCACCACCGTCTCTTGCACCTGTCCTATGGCAAATGCAGTGTCTGAGTCTGAACATGGCTCTATGGAAGAGGATTTGCGTCTGAGAATGCAGCCGCTTTCATTGGTACACCCACAACACGGATTTTGTGCATACACTCAGGGTAACACATGCGCAGTCTGACTGAATTTTTCTCGCATGAGCAGTATCAAATAATTGCTTGACTGCGCGATCAGCAGCAATGCGCCTGGGTATCAGGACCCTTCTACTAGGTGTGGTCATACAATCCCAAATACAGTCAGTCAGATTTACTACATTCATTATTTTATTTGTAAGAACTCACAAAGTCTTTCTTTTGATGCAGTAGGCTCATTAGACAATTATATATTCACATTCCTTATACATATAAATTATCTATATTAAAATATACTTCACTATCCATAGAATTCATGCAAGAAGCCACCATTGATATACCAATATTTTACTGTACAAGAGTAGTAGATAAACGGATAGACCTGTAATGAAATGTCTGTCTTTGGCGGTCATGCCACGCTAGGGTTAGTAGTTCCCCAACAATTGCAAAGCCACATGTTGCATTTGTGTAACTGCTCTCTTTGCAATTTATTATTATAATAAACTTAGATCTTTGTTAGAGATGTTTTCCCCCTTTACAACAAACAGTATGTACATATGAAAGCACATTCTGTATACACCCAAAGATACGGGACAGTAAAGTGTGAAGAGGAACAGCTTCTGGATAAACACGCCATTTAACCAAAAAATGCTAAAAATATTTCTTGCCTTTATCTTTCACGTGATTAACAACAATATTCCATCTAAAACAAGGCTGCTCAGAAGCAGCATTTCTTCTTTGTTCCTCCATGGCAGCCATTATTACCCTGATATTACATCCCATTCACCTATGTTTAGGCAGGAAGTCTTTCCCAAGGGACCAACCACCTGGTGTTTATAATCCAGCTCCTCCTCCTCCTCCCATGTCTTTTCCTGTATCCTTGTGAAGACTGGTGTAGGGAAGTTTGTTGTTTTGATCACAGGACTTACATTATATTTTGTGCCCAGAATATGCGCCTCAGGGAGACGGCAGTCTGTGGCTGGGGTGGCAACCCAGGGACACCACCACTCTCAGTGTGTTTAAAGGCAGGCTGGAAGGTGGCTCGACAAGGAGTCAGGCTCACCAGAGGACCCACAAACAGCCTCATAGTTATTCCCAGTGTATGCGCCTCATGGAGCCACAGTCTGAGGCAGTGTTGGCACCTCGTGGATATCACTCAGTGCATAAAAAAGGGATGGCCATCGGTGGGTTATCCATCGATGGTCACCATTGATGGATAACCTTGATGGTGTAAAACCACCTGTAAATGAACCATCAATAGTTTTGCCCATCGATGGTCACCCCTGCATTACTGTACAACGAAATGTGGGCCAATCAGATCCTGGGGGCATGGCTTTATGGGTGTCCAGGGGCGGGGCTAAGCTTAGTGCCCTGATACTTTGAGAAAATAATAAGAATATTTGGTAGCACTGAACCATCGATGGCGGGAAACCATCTAAATCTCCCCCATTGATGGTAAAAATATTAATCATCGGTCATAGACCATCAATGATTTCAAATCATTGATGGCCTGGTCTATGACCAATAGCATGAAAGCCCTTGAGTTGGGTACAGTGCATAACCGCATGTCAGAAGGGGGCCTTGCACTATGAAAAAGGACCTGCCTTTGGCTTTCCGTTTGTATAAGCAGTGTGGCTTTGCATGATACTGCTTTCTGCGGATACAGCAAAACGGAATAAACTGCCTTCTCCCACAACTGCTGGCAAGTACCCAAATGAGGCAAGTCCTTATTACGGGTGCGAAAATATGTTCTATGTAGAATAGTACACCCAAGTAATTCTACTATGAACCTTCAGCATCAGTGTGCCCTAAATGGAAGCATTTCTGATGCACCATGTGGTAAAAAACAGTTTAGATTCAAGTAGTAGTCCTCTGTGAAGATAGAGTGACCATATTATCCCTTTTACCTGGGACGCTCATGGATTACACAGGTTCTGTGGCTGGCTGACTTTAAGCCTACATTTCAGCTGGTTTTAATCAGCCACAGAACCTGTGTAATCCATGAGCGTCCCAGGTAAAAGGGATAATATGGTCACTCTAGTGAAGAGTCTGTACCTGTTTCTAGTCAACTGCGTGAAATGGCTAAAGAGATCGCTCTCCTAATACTGCATTCAGCACACCTCAGTTTTGCTTATCTGGCCAAATTGCTAATGAAGAGGCTGTGGGCTACACCCAGGGACGTGTAGTGAGGTAAAAGGCTGAGGAGGCACTGGCTAGTACCAGAGCCAGATTTACACACAATATATGAGCCTGATGGTTCATGTGGGCACAATACACAAGTGCAGCAGTATATACTGCTGGAAATTTGGTGAGTGTTGATCAGAGGTGTGTGGAAAAGATAAGCGGGGGGAGGCACTGCCACACCTGCAACAGACTTTTTGGACAAAAAAAAAAAAAAAAAAAGGGATTACAATAATACAAAGAAGATATTTCTAATATATTCTTTGTATATTCCATATACTTTATAAAGTCAAAACTCTGGCGTATACGTTAGTATGCCAGGAAAGGCTCTGCCTCACCTCGCTGCACGTCACTGCTACACCCAGGATTTGCCAATTTATTCCTGCACCACTACGTGTTCAGAACCAGTCCGTCAAACCAAATATTCCACTCTGAATCTAGGTATCTGTTCCAAATATCTGCACTTCTAGTCTGAAGTTTATCCGGCTCCAGGATTTTTAAGCTAGGAACCTGCTACAGTGTTTCCATTCCATTACAAGTATCCAGCATTTCTATCTGTGATTGCTATAGATCTCAAGTATTTTACAAGTATTCTGCATCAGGATTTGTTCCAGTAATTGCTCTATTTTAGCTAATACCTACCAATCTTAGTGACTCTGTAGCTTGGTGAATACTCAGCATTCATCTGTCTCTTTGGGGATTTAAGACTGTCAGAATTTGGATAAATAGCATGGTAGTCTTGCAGGAATTTAACAGATAGATTGTGAAATAGGAGCAATTCTTAATTGATGTGCAATACACAGGGTGGATGTTGCAGGTGTAGAATTATACCCCTCTCGCACCACGCAAAAAACCCGGTATCGACCCGGTATATTGCCAGGTCGACATGAATCGCTGTGCGATGTGAAAGGGCCCACGGCGAATTCCTGGGTCGCCTGACCCAATAATTCAACCCGGGAATAAAGCGTGTAATTCCTGGGTTGAATACCGGGTCAGGGGCAGTGTGAACGGGTTGGTGGGTCGATGCGACCTAGGACCCGTTTACTGGATAGGAAAAGGCGGCACAGAGATGAGCTTATCGCCCAGCGCCATCTCTACCCTCGCCCCCTATGCGGGCTCCACCCCCGCTGCTATGGCAACCCAACCTGGCATATTGCCGGGTCAGGGAGTCAGTTGTTAGGGTCCAATGCCAGGTCCTATACGGGAAGGACCCATTTCCAATTCCTGGGTGGGACCTGGTATTTGCGATGTGAAAGGGGTATTAATGTCTGGCGCAACCATTCCTTAGGATAGATTCTCACTTTATGGCACTAAGGGGGGTATCCAATTAGCCACGGTTAATTAACGCGGCTAAATGTCTCGCATGGGGCCATCCTATTATCCCTGATAAGCCGGCGCAAGCCACGGCTTATCAGGGATATTGTTTCACCTGCCTCAGACAGGCGAAGCCAAATCCCTAGAAACAGCCACGTTTTCACCTGAAAACAGGGCTGTTTCTACCAAAAAACACAGGTTTCACTGAACCGGTTTGTTTTTCGTGAGAGAATTTTTTTAATTTTTTTAACTTTTTTTTTACAGGCTACCAAACTGGATAGTCAGCAAAAAAAAAAAAAAAAATACCGGTGACACATCGGAAAAAAATCGCCTATGGATGAAAGTTTCTTTAAAAAAAGTTTCATGTCTCTACAGCTATTTCTTTTTATCCTGCTGTTACTTACGTTTCCAAGCCTTAAGGCTGTGGAATTCATCTATGCACTAAATTTATAGGGCAGGATTTCAGATATAATATTTGTTTAAGGATCTGGTAGTAAGAAGTACAATTGTGGTTGTGTTTGGTCTGCACATGTACACACACAAAAACTTCTATATCAGGATTTAGTGAAATAAACTTGACACAATAATATAGAAATGATGGGAGGTAAGTCTACATGACTACCACAATAAAGATAGGTCATGCATCCAGCACTGTCTCCCAAACATCAAGGAGGCCAGAAATGAGGGGTGTAGTACTGGTGACCGGCGGTCTCCTGACCGCCGGTCACCTTACCGACGCCGGGATCCCGGCGGGGAGGGGCGAGTGCAGCAAGCCCCTTGCAGGCTCGGTGGCGGGAAATAGTCCCTGTTGGTCGGCATGCCGACCATCGGGATAGTGAGCCGTCGGGCTCACGGAGGAGGTCATGTGACTGTCGGTCAGCTGACCGGCGGTCACATGACTACCACCCAGAAATGAGAGGTCAAGTCTGCTACTCTACTACCTCTCCTCTTGAGCCTATACCCTCACAAGCAAGTAAATCTGTCTCCTGTGCTCATCCCAATCTTAACTAACATCTCTCTCTCTCTCTCTACTGGTATCTTTCCTTCACTGTACAAGCATGCAGTGATTACTCCCATTCTGAAAAAAAACAAAATTCTGACCCTAACACTCTCTCAAACTACCGTCCCATCTCTCAGCTGCCATGCCTCTCCAAGCTACTTGAGAGACTTGCCTACACTCGCCTCACACACTTTCTTAAAACACACAACTTATTTGACCCACTTCAGTCAGGCTTTCGTTCCCAGCGCTCCACAGAGACAGCACTGACTAAAGTAGTGGATGCTCTAGTCACTGCAAAGTCCAACGGCCATTACTCACTACTTATTCTTCTAGATCTCTCTGCTGCTTTTGTCACTGTTGACCATTTTCTTCTCATACAAACACTACAATCCCTAGGTCTTAAAGACACAGGGGTATATTCAATTAGGGTCGGATCGATTCCGACATGCATTTGTCGGAATGGATCAGACAACCCCTATTCCATCCCATCTCAATTTGACTTAAAAAATAAGTCGAATTGAGATGAGACCTGTGAGCGGAGGAGAGGGGGGAGACCAGGGGGACAGCCGCGGGCAGACGGAGGACTCACAGCCGGCAGACCTCACAGCAGTGTGCAACCGGCTCCAGCAAGCTTGACTTCACTTGCTGGAGCCAGGTGGACGCTGCCCTGAGCGGCGCGGCTGTGACACATCCTCCTGCAGCACTGTGCTGTAACGCTGCTCTCCACTGTCTGCCCCAGGCTCTACCCCCTTCTCCTCCTCTAAGGTCCCTCATCTCAGTCCGACATTTTTTTATGTCGGACTGAGATGGTCGGAAACAGGGCCAAATCCTGTCGAATTTGGCCGTTTCCCTCAAAAGTACGTGAATCGGCAGCTATACCGCAGATTCACATACTATTCGACAAGTCGAAATTCCCTGACTTGTCGAATAAAAATTGCAGGGACTGAATAGGTCGAATCACGATTCAACCTTAAAAAGTGGAAAACTGCCATCTTTTCGACAGAGAGCAGCTTTCGACCCATATTGAATATACCCCACAGTCCTCTCTTGATTCCTATCCTACCTATCTAATCGCTCCTGCAGTGTTCGCTTCTCTGAATCCACTTCCTCTTTGCTACCTCTTTCAGTTGGAGTACCACAACGCTCGGTCTTAGGTCCTCTGCTTTTCTCAATCTACACTTCATCTCTTGGTAAACTAATCAGCTCTTTTGGATTTCAGTATCATCTGTACGCAGATGATACTCAAATCTACCTATCCTCCCCAGATTGCTATAGATCTCAAGTATTTTACAAGTATTCTGCATCAGGATTTGTTCCAGTAATTGCTCTATTTTAGCTAATACCTACCAATCTTAGTGACTCTGTAGCTTGGTGAATACTCAGCATTCATCTGTGTCTTTGGGGATTTAAGACTGTCAGAATTTGGATAAATAGCATGGTAGTCTTGCAGGAATTTAACAGATAGATTGTGAAATAGGAGCAATTCTTAATTGATGTGCAATACACAGGGTGGATGTTGCAGGTGTAGAATTATACCCCTCTCACACCACGCAAAAAACCCGGTATCGACCCGGTATATTGCCAGGTCGACATGGGTCGCTGTGCGATGTGAAAGGGCCCACGGCGAATTCCCGGGTCGCCTGACCCAATAATTCAACCCGGGAACAAAGCGTGTTATTCCTGGGTTGAATACTGGGTCAGGGACAGTGTGAACGGGTTGGTGGGTAGATGCGACCTAGGACCCGTTTACTGCATAGAAAAAGGCGGCACAGATGAGCTTATCGCCCAGCGCAATCTCTACCCTCGCCCCCTATGCGGGCTCCACCCCCGCCGCTATGGCAACCCAACCTGGCATATTGCCGGGTCAGGGAGTCAGTTGTTAGGGTCCAATGCCAGGTCCTATACGGGAAGGACCCGTTTCCAATTCCTGGGTGGGACCTGGTATTTGCGATGTGAAAGGGGTATTAATGTCTGGCGCAACCATTCCTTAGGATAGATTCTCACTTTATGGCACTAAGGGGGGTATCCAATTAGCCACGGTTAATTAACGCGGCTAAATGTCTCGCATGGGGCTATCCTATTATCCCTGATAAGCCGGCGCAAGCCACGGCTTATCAGGGATATTGTTTCACCTGCCTCAGACAGGCGAAGCCAAATCCCTAGAAACAGCCACGTTTTCACCTGAAAACAGGGCTGTTTCTACCAAAAAACACAGGTTTCACTGAACAGGTTTGTTTTTCGTGAGAGAATTTTTTTTTATGTTTTTTACAGGCTACCAAACTGGATAGTCAGCAAAAAAAAAATACGGGTGACACATCGGAAACAAATCGCCTATGGATGAAAGTTTCTTTAAAAAAAGTTTCATGTCTCTACAGCTATTTCTTTTTATCCTGCTGTTACTTACGTTTCCAAGCCTTAAGGCTGTGGAATTCATCTATGCACTAAATTTATAGGGCAGGATTTCAGATATAATATTTGTTTAAGGATCTGGTAGTAAGAAGTACAATTGTGGTTGTGTTTGGTCTGCACATATACACACACAAAAACTTCTATATCAGGATTTAGTGAAATAAACTTGACACAATAATATAGAAATGATAGTAGTGAATGCTCTAGTCACTGCAAAGTCCAACGGCCATTACTCACTACTTATTCTTCTAGATCTCTCTGCTGCTTTTGTCACTGTTGACCATTTTCTTCTCATACAAACACTACAATCCCTAGGTCTTAAAGACACAGGGGTATATTCAATTAGGGTCGGATCGATTCCGACATGCATTTGTCGGAATGGATCAGACAACCCCTATTCCATCCCATCTCAATTTGACTTAAAAAATAAGTCGAATTGAGATGAGACCTGTGAGCGGAGGAGAGGGGGGAGACCAGGGGGACAGCCGCGGGCAGACGGAGGACTCACAGCCGGCAGACCTCACAGCAGTGTGCAACCGGCTCCAGCAAGCTTGACTTCACTTGCTGGAGCCAGGTGGACGCTGCCCTGAGCGGCGCGGCTGTGACACATCCTCCTGCAGCACTGTGCTGTAACGCTGCTCTCCCCTGTCTGCCCCGGCTCTCCCCCTTCTCCTCCTCTAAGGTCCCTCATCTCAGTCCGACATTTTTTTATGTCGGACTGAGATGGTCGGAAACAGGGCCAAATCCTGTCGAATTTGGCAGTTTCCCTCAAAAGTACGTGAATCGGCAGCTATACCGCAGATTCACATACTATTCGACAAGTCGAAATTCCCTGACTTGTCGAATAAAAATTGCAGGGACTGAATAGGTCGAATCACGATTCAACCTTAAAAAGTGGAAAACTGCCATCTTTTCGACAGAGAGCAGCTTTCGACCCATATTGAATATACCCCACAGTCCTCACTTGGTTCCTATCCTACCTATCTAATCGCTCCTGCAGTGTTCGCTTCTCTGAATCCACTTCCTCTTTGCTACCTCTTTCAGTTGGAGTACCACAACGCTCGGTCTTAGGTCCTCTGCTTTTCTCAATCTACACTTCATCTCTTGGTAAACTAATCAGCTCTTTTGGATTTCAGTATCATCTGAACGCAGATGATACTCAAATCTACCTATCCTCCCCTGATTTGTCTCTATCTTATTGGTCAGGGTCACTGAATGCCTTTCTGCTGTTTCATCTTGGATGTCATTTCGCCACCTCAAACTTAATATTTCCAAAACAGAGCTACTTATATTTCCACCGTCCAATAGTAGTTACCAACCTGATATCTCTATCACTGTTGAGAACTCAACAATCAATCCTACCCCACAGGCTCGCTGCCTAGGTGTCATTCTTGACTCTGATCTGTCCTTTGTTCCCCACATTCAATCTGTCTCAAAATCATGTTACATGCATCTAAAAAACATATCCAAAATACGACCATACCTTACACAAGACACTGCAAGAACTGTAATCCAAGGTCTCATTATCTCCCGCATTGATTATTGCAATAGTCTTCTTACTGGTCTTACCAAAAAGAAAGAGACTCGCACCCCTACAATCCATTCTGAATGCAGCTGCAAAGCTAATCTTCCTTGCTAGACGTTCATCGTCTGCAGATCCACTCCGTCAGTCCCTCCATTGATTACCTGTATTCTACCGTATTCAATATAAAATACTTTTACTCACACCTAAGGCCATTAACCATACTACACCAATGTACATCTCTTCGCTCATCTCAAAATATCTCCCAACCCGACCTCTCCGCTCATCACAAGACCTATGTCTCTCATCCACACTCATTACTTGCTCCCATACACGTTTGCACTATGTGGAATGCCCTACCACGCACAATAGGACTCCTCCCCAAGTCTCCAAACGTTCCCTGAAAACTCAACTCTTCAGGCTAGCTTATCACATTCCAGAACCGCTCACTCAACCTTCATAAGCTTTCCTATCCGATTATATCCCCATGGTACAGTCCGCACATATCCTCCACATATTTTCTCTTTCTTCACTTTCCCTTCTTTCTGACCAGGGTTCATCATTGCTGTGATATGATATCATGCAACCCATCTAGTACCTTTGCAATCCGGTGGACAAATATGCAATAGATAATGCCTTTCCCTGTATATTAATGCCTATTTCCCTATAGATTGTAAGCTTGCGAGCAGGGCATTTCTACCTCTGACTGCTTGTTTATTACCTAGTTTTGTTGCATCATTGTGTCCAATTGTAAAGCGTAACGGCATTTGCTGCGCCATATAAGAAACTGTTAATTAATAAATAAGTCAACAATACAATAGAAGATATTCCTCAGTGATGACAGGATAGTCTTGATCAGTCCCATAGGAGTTCCAACCTAAAGCAGCAATGGTTACAACATCACTCACAACTAAGGGGTACTGGAGGTGTTATCCTGAGAGTATCAGATAGAATGCAAGGAAGTACCCAGGATGAACAGAGGCATGGTTTCAGACATTGCAGTAAGATTGTCTGTTTAAAAAGAAATGTATTTAAAGGCAGTAAAATCTGTATCTCCGAAACACAATGAAGGAATTTTAAACTGTTTTTTTCCTAATAAGGAAAATAAGAATTTACTCACCGGTAATTCTATTTCTCGTAGTCCGTAGTGGATGCTGGGCGCCCGTCCCAAGTGCGGATTGTCTGCAATACTTGTATATAGTTATTGCCTAACTAAAGAGTTATTGTTATGAGCCATCTGTTACTGAGGCTCAGTTATATTTCATACTGTTAACTGGGTATAATATCACGAGTTATACAGTGTGATTGGTGTGGCTGGTATGAGTCTTGGGGACTCCGTAAGGACCATGGGGAATAGACGGGCTCCGCAGGAGACTGGGCACACTATAAGAAAGATTTGGTACTACCTGGTGTGCACTGGCTCCTCCCTCTATGCCCCTCCTCCAGACCTCAGTTAGGATACTGTGCCCGGAAGAGCCGACACAATAAGGAAGGATTTTGAATCCCGGGTAAGACTCATACCAGCCACACCGTATAACTCGTGATATTAAACCCAGTTAACAGTATGAAATATAACTGAGCCTCTCAACAGATGGCTCAACAATAACCCTTTAGTTAGGCAATAACTATATACAAGTATTGCAGACAATCCGCACTTGGGATGGGCGCCCAGCATCCACTACGGACTACGAGAAATAGAATTACCGGTGAGTAAATTCTTATTTTCTCTGACGTCCTAGTGGATGCTGGAGACTCCGTAAGGACCATGGGGATTATACCAAAGCTCCCAAACGGGCGGGAGAGTGCGGATGACTCTGCAGCACCGAATGAGAGAACTCAAGGTCCTCCTCAGCCAGGGTATCAAATTTGTAGAATTTAGCAAACGTGTTTGCCCCTGACCAAGTTGCAGCTCGGCAAAGTTGTAAAGCCGAGACCCCTCGGGCAGCCGCCGAAGATGAGCCCACCTTCCTCGTGGAATGGGCTTTCACTGTTTTAGGATGCGGCAATCCAGTTGCAGAATGCGCCAGCTGAATTGTGCTACAAATCCAGCGAGCAATAGTCTGCTTAGAAGCAGGAGCACCTATTTTGTTGGGTGCATACAGGATAAAAAGCGAGTCAGTTTTCCTGACTCCAGCCGTCCTGGAAACATACATTTTCAAGGCCCTGACTACGTCCAGTAACTTGGAATCCTCCAAGTCCCTAGTAGCCGCAGGCACCACAATAGGTTGGTTCAAGTGAAAAGCGGATACCACCTTAGGGAGAAACTGGGGACGAGTCCTCAATTCTGCCCTATCCATATGGAAAATCAGATAAGGGCTATTACATGACAAAGCCACCAATTCTGACACACGCCTAGCCGAAGCCAAGGCCAATAACATGACCACCTTCCACGTGAGATATTTCAGATCCACGGTTTTAAGTGGTTCAAACCAATGTGATTTTAGGAAACTCAACACCACATTGAGATCCCAAGGTGCCACAGGAGGCACAAAAGGGGGCTGAATATGAAGCACTCCCTTTACAAAAGTCTGAACTTCAGGCAGTGAAGCCAGTTCTTTGTGGAAGAAAATCGAAAGAGCCGAAATCTGGACCTTAATGGAACCCAATTTTAGGCCCATAGTCACTCCTGACTGTAGGAAGTGCAGAAAACGACCCAGCTGAAATTCCTCTGTAGGGGCCTTCCTGGCCTCACACCACGCAACATATTTTCGCCAAATGTGGTGATAATGGTTTGCGGTTACTTCTTTCCTGGCTTTTATCAGCGTAGGAATGACTTCCTCCGGAATGCCCTTTTCCTTTAGGATCCGGAATTCAACCGCCATGCCGTCAAACGCAGCCGCGGTAAGTCTTGGAACAGACAGGGCCCCTGCTGTAGCAGATCCTGTCTGAGCGGTAGAGGCCATGGGTCCTCCGATAACATTTCTTGAAATTCCGGGTACCAAGCTCTTCTTGGCCAATCCGGAACCACGAGTATCGTTCTTACTCCTCGCCTTCTTCTTATTCTCAGTACCTTTGGTATGAGAGGCAGAGGAGGGAACACATAAACCGACTGGTACACCCACGGTGTCACTAGAGCGTCCACAGCTATCGCCTGAGGGTCCCTTGACCTGGCGCAATATCTCTTTAGCTTTTTGTTGAGACGGGACGCCATCATGTCCACCTGTGGCCTTTCCCAACGGTTTACCAACAGTAGGAAGACTTCTGGATGAAGTCCCCACTCTCCCGGGTGTAGGTCGTGTCTGCTGAGGAAGTCTGCTTCCCAGTTGTCCACTCCCGGAATGAACACTGCTGACAGTGCTAGTACGTGATTTTCCGCCCATCGGAGAATCCTTGTGGCTTCTGCCATCGCCACCCTGCTTCTTGTGCCGCCCTGTCGGTTTACATGGGCGACTGCCGTGATGTTGTCTGATTTGAAGCAGGGGCCTTGCCTGACTTAGGGCATTGTAAATGGCCCTCAGTTCCAGAATGTTTATGTGTAGGGACGACTCCTGACTTGACCAAAGTCCCTGGAAATTTCTTCCCTGTGTGACTGCGCCCCAGCCCCGAAGGCTGGCATCCGTGGTCACCAGGACCCAGTCCTGTATGCCGAAACTGCGGCCCTCTAGAAGATGAGCACTCTGCAGCCACCACAGTAGAGACACCCTGGTCCTTGGAGACAGGGTTATCAGTTGATGCATCTGAAGATACGATCCCGACCACTTGTCCAAGAGGTCCCACTGGAAGGTCCTTGCATGGAACCTGCCGAATGGAATTGCTTCGTACGAAGCCACCATTTTTCCCAGGACTCGTGTGCAGTGATGCACCGATACCCGTTTTGGTTTTAGGAGGTCTCTGACTAGAGATGACAGCTCCTTGGCTTTCTCCTGCGGGAGAAACACTTTTTTCTGTTCTGTGTCCAGAATCATCCCCAGGAACAGTAAGCGTGTGGAAGGAACCAGTTGTGACTTTGGAATGTTTAGAATCCAGCCATGCTGTTGTAGCACTTC
The DNA here is from genome assembly GCF_028390025.1 of Pseudophryne corroboree. NCBI lineage: Eukaryota > Metazoa > Chordata > Amphibia > Anura > Myobatrachidae > Pseudophryne > Pseudophryne corroboree. Next base: position 205,963,525 of record NC_086449.1, read on the forward strand.
CCGAGATAGTGCTACTCCGACCAGTAACTGCTCCCTGGACCTCGCCTTTATTAGGAGATCGTCCAAGTACGGGATAATTAAAACTCCCTTTTTTCGAAGGAGTATCATCATTTCTGCCATTACCTTGGTAAACACCCTCGGTGCCGTGGATAGTCCAAACGGTAGTGTCTGGAATTGGTAATGGCAATCCTGTACCACAAATCTGAGGTACTCCTGGTGAGGAAGGTAAATTGGGACATGCAGGTAAGCATCCTTGATGTCCAGGGATACCATGTAATCCCCCTCGTCCAGGCTTGCAATAACCGCCCTGAGCGATTCCATCTTGAACTTGAATCTTTTTATGTATGTGTTCAAGGATTTAAAATGTAAAATGGGTCTCACCGAACCGTCCGGTTTCGGTACCACAAACAGTGTGGAATAGTAACCCCGTCCTTGTTGAAGTAGGGGTACTTTGACTATCACCTGCTGGGAATACAGCTTGTGAATTGCCTCTAGTACAGCCTCCCTGCCCGAGGGAGTTGTCGGTAAGGCCGATTTGAGGAAACGGCGGGGGGGAGGCGCCTCGAGTTCCAGCTTGTACCCCTGAGATACTACTTGAAGGATCCAGGGATCCACCCGTGAGCGAACCCACTGATCGCTGAAATTTTTGAGGCGGCCCCCCACCGTACCTGGCTCCGCCTGTGGAGCCCCACCGTCATGCGGCGGATTTGGAAGAAGCGGGGGAGGACTTTTGTTCCTGGGAACCTGCTGCGTGGTGCAGCTTTTTTCCCCTTCCTCTGCCTCTAGACAGAAAGGACCCGCCTTTTCCCCGCCTGTTTTTCTGGGGTCGAAAGGACTGTACCTGATAATACGACGCTTTCTTAGGCTGTGAGGGGACATGGGGCAAAAATGCTGACTTCCCAGCTGTTGCTGTGGAAACAAGGTCTGAGAGACCATCCCCGAATAACTCCTCACCCTTATAAGGCAAAACTTCCATGTGCCTTTTAGAATCTGCATCCCCTGTCCACTGCCGAGTCCATAAGCCTCTCCTAGCAGAAATGGACAATGCACTTATTCTAGATGCCTGCCGGCAGATCTCCCTCTGTGCATCTCTCATGTACAAGACTGAGTCTTTTATATGCTCTACGGTTAGCAATATAGTGTCCCTGTCCAGGGTGTCAATTTTTTCTGACAGGGAATCTGACCAAGCAGCAGCAGCAGCACTGCACATCCACGCTGAAGCAATAGCTGGTCTCAGTATGACACCAGTGTGTGTATATATAGACTTTAGGATAGCCTCCTGCTTTCTATCAGCAGGTTCCTTTAGGGCGGCCGTATCCGGAGACGGTAGTGCCACCTTTTTAGACAAACGTGTGAGCGCTTTATCCACCCTAGGGGGAGTTTCCCAACGTGACCTATCCTCTGGCGAGAAAGGGAACGCCATTAGTAATTTTTTTGAAATCACCAATTTTTTTATCAGGGAAAGCCCTCGCTTCTTCACACACTTCATTTAATTCTTCAGATGGGGGAAAACTATTGGTAGTTTTTTCTCCCCAAACATAATACCCTTTTTTGAGGTACCTGGGTTTATATCAGAAATGTGTAAAACCTCTTTCATTGCCTCAATCATGCAACGAATGGCCCTAGTGGACATTAAATTTGACTCATCGTCGTCGACACTGGTATCAGTATCCGTGTCGACATCTGTGTCTGCCATCTGAGGTAGTGGGCGTTTTAGAGCCCCTGATGGCCTTTGAATTGCCTGGGCAGGCACGAGCTGAGAAGCCGGCTGTCCCGCATTTGGCATGTCGTCAATTTTTTTATGTAAGGAGTCGACACTTGCACGTAATTCCTTCCATAAGTCCATCCACTCAGGTGTCTGCCCCGCAGGTCAGGTGTCTGCCCCGCAGGGGGTGACATCACATTTATAGGCATCTGCTCCGCCTCCACATAAGTCTCCTCAGCAAACATGTCGACACAGCCGTACCGACACACCGCACACACACACACACACAGGGAATGCTCTTAAAGGAGACAGGACCCCACAAAAGCCCTTTGGGGAGACAGAGAGAGAGTATGCCAGCACACACCAGAGCGCTATATAATGCAGGGACTAACTGATTATGTCCCCTATAGCCGCTATAATATTTACTGCGCCTCAAATTTGTGCCCCCCCTCTCTTTTTTACCCTTTTCTGTAGTGTAGACTGCAGGGGAGAGTCAGGGAGCTTCCTTCCAGCGGAACTGTGAGGGAGAAATGGCGCCAGTGTGCTGAGGGAGATGGCTCCGCCCCTTTTTCGGCGGACTTTTCTCCCGCTTTTTTCTGTATTCTGGCAGGGGTAATTACCACATATATAGCCTCTGGGGCTATATATTGTGGTTATTTTGCCAGCCAAGGTGATTTTATTGCTGCTCAGGGCGCCCCCCCCCCCCCCCCCAGCGCAGTGCACCCTCAGTGACCGGAGTGTGAAGTGTGTATGAGGAGCAATGGCGCACAGCTGCAGTGCTGTGCGCTACCTTGGTGAAGACTGAAGTCTTCTGCCGCCGATTTTCCGGACCATCTTCTTGCTTCTGGCTCTGTAAGGGGGACGGCGGCGCGGCTCCGGGAACGAACACCAAGGACGGGTCCTGCGGTCGATCCCTCTGGAGCTAATGGTGTCCAGTAGCCTAAGAAGCCCAAGCAAGCTGCAAGCAGGTAGGTTCGCTTCTTCTCCCCTTAGTCCCTCGTTGCAGTGAGCCTGTTGCCAGCAGGTCTCACTGTAAAATAAAAAACCTAACATATACTTTCTTTCTAGGAGCTCAGGAGAGCCCCTAGTGTGCATCCAGCTCGGCCAGGCACAGAAATCTAACTGAGGTCTGGAGGAGGGGCATAGAGGGAGGAGCCAGTGCACACCAGGTAGTACCAAATCTTTCTTATAGTGTGCCCAGTCTCCTGCGGAGCCCGTCTATTCCCCATGGTCCTTACGGAGTCCCCAGCATCCACTAGGACGTCAGAGAAACTAGGATGTTTAAAATTTTACATGAAATAAAAAAAATCTTTAAAAAAAAAAAACATGTAAGAGAAAACGTAAAATAATTATTTATTTAAAAAAATTAACAATAAGGAGCATGCGCAATTATCCCTTCCCTCTGGAGAGCCACTACCCCTCCTACCCAAAGGGTATGATTTTCTAGAATGGACTTCTGTATGAACATGGATGATATTCTCCTGGCCTCAGGAGATAGACGGTCTGATTTTACTGCCATATAATTCCCTGGCTAAATTGTAAATCTTCATCAGCATATGCCGATTATGTTATCTCAACAACCGTAATGAATTCAGGGAATGTATCTTAAGAAGCTAATACTAGATCCCCACAGTAGGCCTCCCTGGTTTGGTCACCTTCCTCTTTCTTCTGATCCTTCTTTTAACCTCTTCTTCCCCATCCCTTTCTCTAATCTAACTTTATTTTCCTAATTGATGTACATTCAATTTTCAGTGGCATTACGTCGGATGTTGGTTGTATCAATTGTATACTAAGCTTGCAAAATTTTAAATATTTTCCCGTTTTGAATGTATATGTTACTTCTACTACTCACTGTGTGTCGAGTAATGATATCTTTGTATACATGCCACGACGGCTGCCTTTTTTGCTTATGCTCTAATATATACTTCTTCATTCTTTCAATAAAAACAGACTATACAAAAAAAGTCAATAAAATTCTTTAAAATAATAATAAATAATAATTAAAATAAATATAATATTATTATTCATTATTATTATTCCTACTACTACATTATGTAGATGTGAAATCCTGAAGTTAATTTTGTTGTTTACTGTATAAGAAAGAGTATTTTTTTGCCCTTAATAGGTTTAAAATATTCCTACTTCCAGGTGCTGCGTTCTGTTTACTGAGCAAACATTTTCCAATTTACTTGATTCCCATTCAGTTTGGCAACATCTCTAGGGACATCCCCATGGGTTGTGGTAAACCTTATGACTCGTATAAGGAAAGCAGAAATATCATCTGGCAATACTTCAAGTGATGTATTGGGAGCAATAGAAACTGACCAGACAACAGAATCTCTCCAATCCTATGACCGGATTATGAGTTGAGGATACTTTACAACATGCAATTACACTCTTGGGAGTGGAGAAGCAAAAGACCCAGGATTTATTCACATTTGTGCAACTGTATGACAATATCCAGCTATGTACAAGGCTTCATCTCCTGGATAGGCTAGTCTCAATTATGGATATAGTTCCATGGGTGAGACAATGAATAAGAAAACTACTAATGGAACATGCTGAAGTACAGTCGATGAGGGCTGTTTCTATACTACCAGGTACATCTGGAACAATCCACACGGATGTCTGGCCAGGTGGAAAATTGGAAAACAATTAAACTTTGCTATCAGCTATAGTACCTGATATTAACTACAGACACAAGTGTCAGGATGGGATGCATGGGTTCACTACGGCTGGCCGGCGGTCGGGCTCCCGGCGACCAGCATCCCGGCGCCGGGAGCCCGACCGCCGGCTTACCGACAGCTTGGCGAGCGCAAATGAGCCCCTTGCGGGCTCGCTGCGCTTGCCACGCTACGGGCACGGTGGCGCGCTACGCGCGCCACACTATTTTATTCTCCCTCTATGGGGGTCGTGGACCCCCACGAGGGAAAATAATTGTCGGTATGCCGGCTGTCGGGCTCCCGGCGCCGGTATACTGAGCGCCGGGAGCCCGACCGCCGGCAAACAGAAGACCACCCGGGATGCATACCTGCTCAGCACATAGTACATGGATGGTAGAGTTCTTGAGTTTGTTTTTTCTTGTAACCATCAAGAAATGAAAATGATATGTAAAGTAATAAGTCGTCCTCTGAATTACTTGGAAGAAGTTAATAAAATCATAGAAACATAAAATTTGACGGCAGATAAGAACCACTTGGCCCATCTAGTCTTCCCCTTTTTTTTACCATATTTTTAACTCAAACCTTATTTGATCCTTATTTCTTTGTAAAGGTATCCTTATGTGTATCCCATGCATGTTTAAATTGCTCTACCGTCTTAGCCTCTAGCACCTCTGATGGGAGGCTATTCCACTTGTCCACTCCCCTTTCTGTGAAGTAATTTACCTCCTCCTCCGCTTCTCTTCTGGACTTTGTTAAAACCCTTGATATATTTGAAGGTTTCTATCATGTCCACCCCTTTCCCTTCTCTACTCCAAACTATACATATTGAGATTTTTTAATCTTTCTGCACCTGAAGGTGTTCTCAGACGACTTAGCAGTGGTGGCCTACTTGACCACAGGTTGGTACCATAGGACCACTTCAAATAAGCAAAAGTAAAAAATGAGTCATGGTATGGGCAGAAAGTGCCTGAATCCCCTCTCAGCACTCTGGGCCAGGCAGAAGATATAACAGCAGATTTTCTCAACAGAAAGCAGGTCCCCCCAGGAAAATAGGCAAATGTTCCAGGCCATGATAAGGATTTGGCCAGAGATAGATAGGATGAGAACACACCCAAGGTGTAAAGTGGTTGTGCGGTTTCTCCAAATTTGTCTGCCAGAGACACAAGGCATGGATGGGTTCTCACTAAGGTGGTTGTTTTCATATGGGTTATGTGTCTTCACCATTCCCTATGATAACTAGTAAACTGTAGAAAATCAAAAGAGCATGTGTAGGTAGTTGTAATTCTATCTTACTGGCCGAAAACAGCAGGATTCTCTTCTGCTCTATAAATGGCAGTGACATTACCAATCAGATTGTATATACTTCATCAGAGACCATTGCTTCACTCTAGTCGGCCGAGCTTCATCTACTGGTATAGGGATTGACAAGAAATCGTTGAAGCGAAAAGGACGGTTTAATCAAGTATATCTACTCTTATACAGGCAAGAAAAGAAGCCTCCTCATCAAATCTGGAAGACTTTATTTCCTGGACAGATTCTAAGCTCCTTGTTTTGAAAACAGAAACGTCTCAGGTCTGGCAGTTCCTGCACAATGGCTTTATGAAAGTGCTAGCGGTGTCAACAGTACAATACAGATATCTGCTCTTCGCTTCTTCCTGGACAAAAGGCTAGCACAGAGTGAGTGAATTGCAAGCTCTATGGGCAGAGAAGTTTCTCTGAAATATCAGAGGAGAGAAATTGTGTATGCTGGATATTTTCAGAGCAATATCTAGTTAGCTAATCAGAGTGAAATGATTTCTGTAAATGAACCACTCATTGGTTCTTCCATCAGGAATAAAATAAGAATTTACTTACCGATAATTCTATTTCTCGTAGTCCGTAGTGGATGCTGGGGACTCCGTAAGGACCATGGGGAATAGCGGCTCCGCAGGAGACAGGGCACAAAAGTAAAAGCTTTAGGATCAGGTGGTGTGCACTGGCTCCTCCCCCTATGACCCTCCTCCAAGCCTCAGTTAGGATACTGTGCCCGGACGAGCGTACACAATAAGGAAGGATTTTGAATCCCGGGTAAGACTCATACCAGCCACACCAATCACACTGTACAACCTGTGATCTGAACCCAGTTAACAGCATGATAACAGCGGAGCCTCTGAAAAGATGGCTCACAACAAAAATAACCCGATTTTTGTAACAATAACTATGTACAAGTATTGCAGACAATCCGCACTTGGGATGGGCGCCCAGCATCCACTACGGACTACGAGAAATAGAATTATCGGTAAGTAAATTCTTATTTTCTCTGACGTCCTAAGTGGATGCTGGGGACTCCGTAAGGACCATGGGGATTATACCAAAGCTCCCAAACGGGCGGGAGAGTGCGGATGACTCTGCAGCACCGAATGAGAGAACTCCAGGTCCTCCTCAGCCAGGGTATCAAATTTGTAGAATTTTGCAAACGTGTTTGCCCCTGACCAAGTAGCAGCTCGGCAAAGTTGTAAAGCAGAGACCCCTCGGGCAGCCGCCCAAGATGAGCCCACCTTCCTTGTGGAATGGGCATTTACATATTTTGGCTGTGGCAGGCCTGCCACAGAATGTGCAAGCTGAATTGTACTACACATCCAACTAGCAATCGTCTGCTTAGAAGCAAGAGCACCCAGTTTGTTGGGTGCATACAGGATAACAGCAAGTCAGTTTTCCTGACTCCAGCCGTCCTGGAAACCTATATTTTCAGGGCCCTGACAACATCTAGCAACTTGGAGTCCTCCAAGTCCCTAGTAGCCGCAGGTACCACAATAAGCTGGTTCAGTTGAAACGCTGACACCACCTTAGGGAGAAACTGGGGACGAGTCCGCAGCTCTGCCCTGTCCGAATGGACAATCAGATATGGGCTTTTGTGAGACAAAGCCGCCAATTTTGACACTCGCCTGGCCGAGGCCAGGGCCAACAGCATGGTCACTTTCCATGTGAGATATTTCAAATCCACAGATTTGAGCGGTTTAAACCAATGTGATTTGAGGAATCCCAGAACTACGTTGAGATCCCACAGTGCCACTGGAGGCACAAAAGGGGGTTGTATATGCAGTACTCCCTTGACAAACTTCTGGACTTCAGGAACTGAAGCCAATTCTTTCTGGAAGAAAATCGACAGGGCCGAAATTTGAACCTTAATGGACCCCAATTTGAGGCCCATAGACACTCCTGTTTGTAGGAAATGCAGGAATCGACCGAGTTGAAATTCCTCCGTGGGGGCCTTCTTGGCCTCACACCATGCAACATATTTTTGCCAAATGCGGTGATAATGTTGTGCGGTCACCTCCTTCCTGGCTCTGACCAGGGTAGGGATGACCTCTTCCGGAATGCCTTTTTCCCTTAGGATCCGGCGTTCAACCGCCATGCCGTCAAACGCAGCCGCGGTAAGTCTTGGAACAGACATGATCCTTGCTGAAGCAAGTCCCTTCTTAGTATCTCTTGACGTGTCGTCGGAATCAGCTGCGATATTGGAATATTTAGAATCCACCCGTGCTGTCGTAGAACTACTTGAGATAGTGCTACTCCGACCTCCAACTGTTCTCTGGACCTTGCCCTTATCAGGAGATCGTCCAAGTAAGGGATAATTAAGACGCCTTTTCTTTGAAGAAGAATCATCATTTCGGCCATTACCTTGGTAAAGACCCGGGGTGCCGTGGACAATCCAAACGGCAGCGTCTGAAACTGATAGTGACAGTTCTGTACCACGAACCTGAGGTACCCTTGGTGAGAAGGGCAAATTGGGACATGGAGGTAAGCATCCTTGATGTCCAGGGACACCATATAGTCCCCTTCTTCCTGGTTCGCTATCACTGCTCTGAGTGACTCCTTCTTGATTTGAACCTTTGTATGTAAGTGTTCAAAGATTTCAGATTTAGAATAGGTCTCACCGAGCCGTCTGGCTTCAGTACCACAAATAGTGTGGAATAATACCCCTTTCCTTGTTGTAGGAGGGGTACTTTGATTATCACCTGCTGGGAATACAGCTTGTGAATTGTTTCCAATACTGCCTCCCTGTCGGAGGGAGACGTTGGTAAAGCAGACTTCAGGAACCTGCGAGGGGGAGACGTCTCGAATTTCCAATCTGTACCCCTGGGATACTACTTGTAGGATCCAGGGGTCCACTTGCGAGTGAGCCCACTGCGTGCTGAAACTCTTGAGACGACCCCCCACCGCACCTGAGTCCGCTTGTACGGCCCCAGCGTCATGCTGAGGACTTGGCAGAAGCGGTGGAGGGCTTCTGTTCCTGGGAAGGGGCTGCCTGCTGCAGTCTTCTTCCCTTTCCTCTACCCCTGGGCAGATATGACTGGCCTTTGCCCGCTTGCCCTTATGGGGACGAAAGGACTGAGGCTGAAAAGACGGTGTCTTTTTCTGCTGAGATGTGACTTGGGGTAAAAAAGGTGGATTTTCCAGCTGTTGCCGTGGCCACCAGGTCCGATGGACCGACCCCAAATAACTCCTCCCCTTTATACGGCAATACTTCCATGTGCCGTTTGGAATCTGCATCACCTGACCACTGTCGTGTCCATAAACATCTTCTGGCAGACATGGACATCGCACTTACTCTTGATGCCAGAGTGCAAATATCCCTCTGTGCATCTTGCATATATAGAAATGCATCCTTTAAATGCTCTATAATCAATAAATTACTGTCCCTGTCAAGGGTATCAATATTTTCAGTCAGGGAATCCGACCAAGCCACCCCAGCGCTGCACATCCAGGCTGAGGCGATCGCTGGTCGCAGTATAACACCAGTATGTGTGTATATACTTTTTAGGATATTTTCCAGCCTCCTATCAGCTGGCTCCTTGAGGGCGGCCGTATCTGGAGACGGTAACGCCACTTGTTTTGATAAGCGTGTGAGCGCCTTATCCACCCTAGGGGGTGTTTCCCAACGCGCCCTAACTTCTGGCGGGAAAGGGTATAACGCCAATAATTTTCTATCGGGGGAAACCCACGCATCATCACACACTTCATTTAATTTATCTGATTCAGGAAAAACTACAGGTAGTTTTTTCACACCCCACATAATACCCTTTTTTGTGGTACTTGTAGTATCAGAAATATGTAACACCTCCTTCATTGCCCTTAACATGTAACGTGTGGCCCTAATGGAAAATACGTTTGTTTCTTCACCGTCGACACTGGAGTCAGTGTCCGTGTCGACCGACTGAGGTAATGAGGGTTTTAAAGACCCTGACGGTGTTTGAGACGCCTGGACAGGTACTAATTGGTTTGCCGGCCGTCTCATGTCGTCAACCGACCTTGCAGCGTGTTGACATTATCACGTAATTCCCTAAATAAGCCATCCATTCCGGTGTCGACTCCCTAGAGAGTGACATCACCATTACAGGCAATTGCTCCGCCTCCTCACCAACATCGTCCTCATACATGTCGACACACACGTACCGACACACAGCACACACACAGGGAATGCTCTGATAGAGGACAGGACCCCATTAGCCCTTTGGGGAGACAGAGGGAGAGTTTGCCAGCACACACCAAAACGCTATAATTATACAGGGACAACCTTATATAAGTGTTTTCCCTTATAGCATCTTAATATATAATAATATCGCCACATAAAATGCCCCCCCTCTCTGTTTTAACCCTGTTTCTGTAGTGCAGTGCAGGGGAGAGCCTGGGAGCCTTCCTAGCAGCGGAGCTGTGTAGGAAAATGGCGCTGTGTGCTGAGGAGAATAGGCCCCGCCCCCTTTTCGGTGGGCTTCTTCTCCCGTTTTTCTGACAACCTGGCAGGGGTTAAATACATCCATATAGCCCCAGAGGCTATATGTGATGTATTTTTAGCCAGCATAGGTACTTTCATTGCTGCCCAGGGCGCCCCCCCCAGCGCCCTGCACCCTCAGTGACCGTTGGGGTGAAGTGTGCTGAGAGCAATGGCGCACAGCTGCAGTGCTGTGCGCTACCTCATGAAAACTGAGAAGTCTTCAGCCGCCGGTTTCTGGACCTCTTCTCTCTTCGGCATCTGCAAGGGGGTCGGCGGCGCGGCTCCGGTGACCCATCCAGGCTGTACCTGTGATCGTCCCTCTGGAGCTAGTGTCCAGTAGCCTAAGAAGCCAATCCATCCTGCACGCAGGTGAGTTCACTTCTTCTCCCCTAAGTCCCTCGTTGCAGTGAGCCTGTTGCCAGCAGGACTCACTGAAAATAAAAAACCTAACAAAACTTTTACTCTAAGCAGCTCTTTAGGAGAGCCACCTAGATTGCACCCTTCTCGGCCGGGCACAAAAACCTAACTGAGGCTTGGAGGAGGGTCATAGGGGGAGGAGCCAGTGCACACCACCTGATCCTAAAGCTTTTACTTTTGTGCCCTGTCTCCTGCGGAGCCGCTATTCCCCATGGTCCTTACGGAGTCCCCAGCATCCACTTAGGACGTCAGAGAAAATAAGCTAGTTACCAACTAAACAGGCCTTTGAAAGATGGATTATAAAACCGTGTCCATTATCAAAATGAACGTTGCAAGGTACTGGAAGTTCTTAACGGGCTTCTCAACTACAACAGTATCAACATTATGGGGTGAAGACAGTTCAGGCATCAGTGAAAACATCTGTGTGACACCAGCTTGACTCTCTATAAATATGTTATGGAGTCACTATGCTTTAAATATAAGGAACACCCACTTGGAAGTCAAGTTCTGCAAGTTATATAGTTTTATATCTTAAATGGCACTTGTATAAATATATACCTTGAAGTCTTGACTGTTACTAGCCCTCCCTGTATTCTGCCTTGGTATGTCTCAGGATAACGGCTGCCATGAAGGAACGAAGAAGAAAATAGCGAATTATACTCATCAATAATTCCATTTCTTCAAGTGGCTCCATGGCAGCCTACAGAATATCCTCCCTTTATTTTGTTTTTTTCTCCCCAGGAACAGAGTACTGGGAGACACTCAAAAGACTAGGGAGGAAGAGGAGGAGCTGGACTATATGCACCAGGTGGGCGGTTCTTGGAAAATACTTCCTGTCTAAACATAGGAGAATGGGATGTAATCTCAGGCTAAGACCGTTATCCATTGTTAATTCATATAAATCATGTCTATGTTAGCACACTAGCTATCTGCACATGGTCTAATACTCACACGTGCTGCATGTAGTTCCTTCTCCTTGCTGAACCCAATGTCCACTGAAATAATCACAGTATAAAATGCTCTATAGCCCGATACATACAAACTGTAGAAATTATGAAAGTATCAAAACAGCATTTCCCTAGCAGATAAAAAATGCTCAGAAAACGTCATGAAAACACCAGTACACCAAGACACTCATGATTCGCACTAAGAGTACCAATGTAGCCTTGCAAGAGATAGACAGGAAACAGCAAACAGAACAAGCACAGACTTTATTTTGTGGTTGGCACCAAGACACTGGTGGGACCATTTTAAGCAAAGCATGTGCTCTATAATCATGTTTACAAGAGACACAGAGCTTGACTGTGTGAAATGAGCCATAATATGCCATTTAAGCTGAGACTTTACAAAAAGATATTGAAAGACCAGCAAGCAACAAAATGCAAGCTCTCATGGCCAGGAACAGAACATCACGCTGCTGCATACAGGGCTCAGCAGCTAAAATACTTACTGCAGATGGGTGTTTGGAGCACGAGATGTAGAAATTTTCCAAGACCGGATTAATTGAGGCTTTTAGTCGGACTTTGCTCTTTATCCCCATAGATCTGGCCACAGGTGTAGCAACGGCCCTGTGGAAATACAGATACAGATCAAAGTCAGACCGATATCTTACTATGAATGCAAATTATTAACCCTGTATGAGCAGGAATTCCCCAGGACAGGTAACCCTATGGGACTCCCGCTGACTGAAGGTACATTCTGTATAGGTTAGTGCCTGCAGGGATGCGTGCTATATGCTTTTCAGATGTATCCCACACATATATTTACAGGGAAAAATACATTGAACTGCCTAACAGTCTTATGTAACAACTTGTATTACGCAAACTTTACATGATGATAGAATTAAAGAATACACAAATGCTATTTAGGAACATAAAGTGCTGACCCCAGAGGAAATAAAACGTCACGATCAGATCTTTTTGCACAAGACTCTGTAAAATGTAAGCACCACTAAAAACATCTCCAAGCGCCATCCGTCCATGCAGTGTGACCAGGAAACGGGTCGCATCGACACATCAACCCATTCACACCGCACAGCGACCAGGGATGAAACAGTGTTTAACCCGGTCGACCCAGGATATTTCCCCATGGGCCCTTTCAGACCGCACGGCAACACGGGTTATGCATGCTCATGTGTAATAACCCGTGTTAGAAGCCGGCGGTCTGAAAGGGGTTTAATTAATAATAGTGAAGTGTTAAAACGGTGTATTAAATACAATATTACTAATTCCAGGAAACCAGTAATATACAAAAACCCGCACTTCAATTGCTGTATTTAAAAAACAAACTTAAATATAAAGGTCATAGTAAGGACATTATCAGAGCATGGTAGGTCATCCTTTCTCACACTAGATTGTAAGCTATCAAGAGTAAAGCTGGGTACATATCTGATGATTTTTAAATTATTTGCCTGATTCCGACACATCGGAACGACAAATTGTTAAAATCGTCCAGTGTGTACCCACTATGGCGCTGACTATGCGCCCTCCCGCCGTTGCTGCCACCATCGGCAAGTATGTATGCCGCTGCCGCCAATGTTGTGCTGGGTATCCCCGGCCTTTATTTGCACACGTGCACTTATCTCAACTATATGTGTGCCTGTGTTATGTATGTGGTATGTGGTCTTCCCCCACTCTCTAGTGGTGTGGAGTAACATATGATACAAAAACAATAATATTATAGATTACAATATTAATACGCCCTTTTCTGTGTCCCCAGGAAAACACAAGAAGGAATTATCAGATCACATAACACTGGGTCAGCTCTCTAAAACGCACATTTTAGTACAGTATAAGAACTGGGACTTAGGGGGACGTGTACTAAGCAGTGATAAAACTGGAGAAGTGAGCCAGTGGAGAAGTGGCCCATGGCAACCAATCAGCTGCTCTGTATACGTTTATGGTATGCAAATTCTAAATGTTACGTCAATGCTGATTGGTTGCCATGGGCAACTTCTCCACTGGCTCACTTCTCCACTTTTATTACCGCTTAGTACAGGTAACCCTAAATGCACTATTATATACACCGGTCAAGGGACATAAAGCGATCTCATGCTGCCAGAACACATGACAACAGTTTGACTATGAGAAGTCAAAACAGACATAGCACAATTCTTGGATTTTACCAGAATCATCAATTAGGGGTATATTCAATAACGGTCGGAAGCTGCCGTCTTGTCGGGAAGACGGCAGCTTCCGACAGTTTTAGGTCGGAAAGGGGTTCCGACCTATTCATTATGGCGCCATTTATTCCGACAAGTCGGGAAACCAGAATTGTCAGAATGCTGTCGGAATGCACGCTGATCGGCAGCTTCAGCCGCCGATCAGCGTGCATTGTCGGAAGCAGGGCCAAACCAGACAGGTTTTAGCCCCGTTTCCGACAATCTCAATCAGTCTTTAAAAAAAGTCGGATTGAGTTAAGTGATCTGAGAGCAGGAGACAGGGGAGCAGCGGGGTGAGCAGGGACCCAGCGGCAGCGTCCACCCGGCTCCAGCAAGCGGCGACCCACTTGCTGGAGCCGGGTGGACGCTGCCGTGAGCCTCCGCTGCTGCTGCCCCCCGTCTCCTCCTGTCTTCTCCCCGTCCGCTCCATCTGCTCCCCCCACCGCCGCAGACATCCGCTCACCTCCCTGCTCCCCCCTCACCTCTGGCACCGCTGACCGCTCTCCCCTCACCTCCGGCGCCGCTTACAGCTCTCCCCTCACCTCCGGTGCCGCTGACCGCTCCCTCTGGCACCGCTGTCAGCGCACCAGCAGCGCTAACAGCAGCAGCAGGTCAGGAAACGGCCAAATCCGACTGTCGGATTTGGCCGCTCTTTTGAATAGGGGTTGTCGGGTCCATTCCGACAACTGCATGTCGGAATGGACCCAACTCTTATTGAATATACCCCTTAATCTCCAACTTCTCTCACTAGCGCATTCAGCTAAACTTCTTCCAATGAGGATGTATGCAGAAATGTTTGTTAACATTTATTATACAGTCTATGGCATAGGTCTGCAAACTGGGTCCTCAGGACCCCACACAGTGCATGTTTTGCAGGTAACCCAGCAGGTGCACAGGTGTATTAATTACTCACAGACACATTTTAAAAGGTCCACAGGTGGAGCTAATTATTTCACTTGTGATTCTGTGAGATGACCTGCAAAACATGCACTGTGTGGGGTAATAAGGACTGAGTTTGCAGTATATATTCAATTGATGTCGGATCCTTTTCCGACGGAAAGAATCCGACATTTCAGTATTCAATTCGTGGCGAAATACGACAAGATTTGGCCATTCCCGACAATGCCAATACAACTTTTTTTAAAGTAGAATTGACATTGTTGGAAACGGGGCTAAAACCTGTCGGATTTGACCACTAATCCGCCGATCCACGTGCTTTCCGACAAGTCAGATTTTCTGACTTGTCGGTTAAACGGGAGTTAGACTGAACAGGTTGAATCTGGATTCGACCTTAAACTCCCGTTTTTTTGACAAGTCAGGAAATCTGACTTGAATTAAGTATACCCCTATATGTCACCCCTGAGGAGGGGAATTAATCTGTTTTAGGGTGCGTCTAAGTAATATTCAATTACTTATCACACCAGTCATGCCCAAATGCACCGGGATTAGACATGTAAAGTGGCTAAAGCAGTGCAAAGTATCAGCGCACTACTAAATCGGCAGTATGGGTGCTCAAAAAGCCCAACTTTCGTAAATTTATGCTAGGCACCTCAGGAGACGGCAAGCAGAAATAACGGGCGCCTGTGGCACTCACGCCTGATGGCAAAACTATTAAATAGGTCTCATTGGGGGAGCCCATTACTTACACGCGCCCAACAACAATTGAATTCCTCCCTTTGTTGTTTTCAAGTTGGCCCTGCTACGGAACACTTCTGTCCCAAGTGTGTCTCACACAGATAAGACCTCGCTAACTGCTTATGGGAGTGCCAAGGATCAGATACTTCTAGACCACAGGTTCTCAAACTCGGTCCTCAGGACCCCACACGGTGCATGTTTTGCAGGTCTCCTCACAGAATCACAAGTGACATAATTAGCTCCACCTGTGGACCTTTTAAAATGTGTCAGTGAGTAATTAATACACCTGTGCACATGCTGGGTTACCTGCAAAACATGCACTGTGTGGGGACCTGAGGATCGAGTTTGAGAACCACTGCACTAGACCAAGATCTGTAAATTCTCTAATGAGTACCTGGTGAATCAATTTACTTGATCTCCTGAATGGGTGATATTTGACATATAGCTTTCAACTATGCTGAATGAGGGCCAATATCAGCACATTAAACTATCATAGCTCTTTATTAAATGCAAACATTTATTTAGGTTAAACATGTTGTACTCCAAACTGTGCCTCGGTTTACACAGAAAAATGGGATTTCTAAATCCACCAAATCTTGTAGTTACAGAAAGTGATTACTCTGTCTTTAGGCAGAGTCCTCAGTAATTACATTAACTAAAGCCAAGACCCAGAGCCAGAAGGGTAGCTAGATTGTTCTTATTCATAATTATTATAACACACTGAACATTTCCAATACATCCCCTCAGCATCTATGGACTGGCTGATTTTACAACAATCATACTTCCATTACAAGCAATGGTGGATTTTGAAAGCACTTTATATTGTGCATTAGACAAGACAGGCTTGGTATTTGTTGGTACCTTTCAATTTAGTGAAAATTTATTTATTTTAACATGAATTAATAATAGGAGTAAGTGGAACCTTGCTTACTTTGGGCCTGATTCTCTCTCACACAATGCTGATGATTCATGAACATGGTCAATGTTTTCCAACTGCGCAAGCAAAGTAGCTAAAAAGTCACAGCACATGTGCCTCACGGTGTGTACATCGAGGAACACGTGCATTTAAGACACACAGGGGTAAGTGTACACGCCCGCCCAGTTCATGACGTCAGTCCCCGACGGATTGGCCAGTGTGTATGCTCAACACACTGCCCGATCCGTCCATAGATATATCTGCCGAACAATTGATCGGCAGATATATCTTCCAGTGTGTACCCACCTTTAGAGTCTGAACCTAGCATGTGGCAGGTGCAAGTAGCATCTGATGGGAGTATCTACACACCAAGCGGGATTGTTGTATTTAAAGTGGGCATCTCAGTCCTTGCACATTAAGATGCACAATTATACACCATAGGAAGCACTACTACAGGTTGAGTATCCCTTATCCAAAATGCTTGGGACCAGAAGTATTTTGGATATTGGATTTTTCCGTATTTTGGAATAATTGCATACTATAATGAGATATCATGGTGATGGGACCTAGGTCTAAGCACAGAATGCATTTATGTTTCATATACACCTTATACACACAGCCTGAAGGTAATTTAATACAATATTTTTAATAACTGTGTATTAAACAAAGTTTGTGTACATTAAGCCATCAGAAAACAAAGGTTTCACTATCTCACTCAAAAAATTCTGTATTTTGGAATATTTGTACATGGGATACTCAGCCTGTACCAGCATTAGGTGCCACTATAGAAAAAGATGCTAAATCGGTCTGAATCAGCCCCATAATGTGCAGATGGCAGCAAAGGCAAATCGAGGCAAGATGTCACTAGGAGTTTTAACAAGAGCACTACAAGAATGTACGACTCCATGCATTCATGCTGCGGGAAACCAAGAGGGCTTTGTGGTTTCTAGAGTTTTAAAAAGGCAAAGGCCACATGTACACGCCTGCCCCAAGTACCAGATTATATGGTAGTGATGCCACAAAATAAAAGGGCTTTGACTGTATCTGATGCAGCGCTCAGCATATAATTAAACCCCTTTAAAAATGACTTCACCACAGTACATTAAGCTTTGAAGCTGGTGGCACAGACATGCAGTCACCTCTGCAGAAGCTAAAAATAGCAGCAGCTCTTTATAATCTAAGGAGAGTGGAGAGACCCCGATGTGTAGCTGAGGAGGGCATGGTTTTAGCATTTTAAGTATTACTATGGAGTATGCTGTAGCTAAATGTGCCTCACTGATGTACATTATTAGAATGATTGAACATGTTACTGTTTACACCCAATGCTACAAAAAGAAAAAGTGGGTACAGAGTACCTCTCTGTGATACTCACCTGCTCTCAAAGCCATTGCTCTGTTTAAACAAAGAAAGGTAAACCAGAGGAACAAAAGGCGCAATGCTTGAGAACAGACTACAAATGGATTTCAAAATATACACACTAATGGGGGAATACAATAATTTTTTGGACAGAGATAAGCAATGGGTGCCCCGACGCGACCGCATTACTTATAGCGCCCAAATGTACCAGGCTAAGATGCGTAAAGGCATGCATAGTCCTAAGAATACACCAATGCCTGGGTGCCCTCCCAGATATGTAATCCTTTTAAAATACATGGGGCGGCGCTTCCTGGGCTTTAAAACATCTGCAGATATCCACAAAGTTATTCCAAAGTTTTAATCATCTTTAATGATCCCGGAAGAAAACCATTAAAAACATGACTGAAACATTGGAATAACTTTGTTGACATGTACAGATGCTTTAAAGGGGGGAGTGCCGCCCCGTGTGGTAAATGATTATCGATAAATCTCTTATTATTATTGTAACATTGCAGACCGATTCTATCCAGCGTAAGTCAGTCTGTAAAGGTACCAACTAGACAATTGTTGTCACAGATGTAACCTAAAGGCTGGTCGATGTATCTCTTGAACGGCCGATACATCGCGGGACCGTCGGCCAGTGTGTACGGGCGATACGTCTGTGAACTCCGTCGTTCACAGACGTATCGCGTCGGCCGCGCAGCACAGCCGACAGCCAATATATCTAACGATATATTGGCGCGTCGCTGTGTGTGTACGGGGCGGTCGTCCGACTGCCCGTACACATGCTGCGGCGGCCGGCGGTGATTGACAGGTGAACTGGGCGGGCGCGAGCGCCCGCCCGCCCAGTTCATGACGTCAGTCCCCCGACGGATCGGGCTGTGTGTATGCACAGCACACTGCCCGATCCGTACATAGATATATCTGCAGATCAATTGATCTGCAGATATATCTAATAGTGTGTACCCACCTTTAGAGCAATAAACAAATCCTGAGCTATATTAGTACGAGGTGGCACGGTTTCTTAACACCACTGCCTATATTTCCCAGACATTGTATTTAAATGGCAAAAATATTATATGCCCCAATTATTGCATTGCATATTAATTACATTTTAAATTCCACATGCAAAACTGCCGAATATCGTCTGTTTTGAAAACCTGCCTTAGTAAAGATAGCCCCACATTCCTGTTGCAAACAGCGCTATAACATATGTACAGTATATATAGTACGTATGTTTACATGCACTCATGACTGGTAATGGCCCAGTGGCTCCAGACCAAACTCACTCAATTAGTGGATGCATTTGCAGCCTGAAAAAAAAAAAACACAGTGGAAAAAAATTCACATGAAAAAAAAAAACAAAGAAAACAAAAACGCAACTACGTGAATATGCTCTGACTCGAATACAGCATCCACCTCGGAAACAGTAGTTTTTGTACCAGACGTACAAGTGTACAAAGTATCCTAGGGTGTGGTACAAAATGTCAACAACAGAATGCCAACATGCTTTGAATGTCGATATGTCAGATGCAGACATTCAGTGTTCACATTGACATAATGTCGACAATATTTATTTAGTTATTAACAGTTTCTTATACAGCGCAGCAAATTCCGTTGCGCTTTACAACTAGACACAGTTAGTACACAGAACTGGGTAAAAACGAACAGTCATAGAGGTGCTCACAAGCTTACAATCTATGGGGAAATAGGCACTGATACACAAGAATAGGTGCTATCTATTGCATAGTTGTCCACCAGATTGTAAAGGTTCTTGGTGGGCTGCATGATATCACATCACAGTAGTGATGAACCAGGGCCAAGAGGAAGGGAGAATGAAGAAAGAGAATATGTGGGGGGGGGGGGGGGGGGTGGACTGTACTGTGGGGATATAATTGGATAGGAGAGCTATGATGGCAATGTGAGCGGTTCTGGAATTTGATAAGCTTGTCTGAATAGGTGAGTTTTCAGGGAACGCTTGAAGGTTTGAAGATTAGAGGAGAGTCTTATTGTATGTGGTAGGGCATTCCACAGAGTGGATGCAGCCCAAAGCAAGTCCTGTAATCGTGCATGGGAGCAAGTAATGAGTGTGGATGAGAGACGTAGATCTTGTGAAGGGGCCGGGTTGGGAGATAATATGAATGTCAACAGTTGTCATGTCCACCATGGAGGATACCACCTCCTCCAGCACTGAAGAATGAAATACTGAAGGGGCCTGGAATGAAAGCATGCATACGAAACCGCTTCACATGCAGCCACCATCTTCCCCAGTAGCTGCATGCAGTGTAGAATGGACACACTGTGTAGAGACAAAAAAAAAGAAAAAATCTGTGACAGGGAATACAAGTCCCTGATCCTTCTCTCGGTGCAGAAAACCCCACTTAGACACAGTGTCAAACAGAAGGGCCAGTAACACCATCTTCTGTGCCGGAACCAATTTGGACTACGATAGATTGGGGACCCAACCATTACGTTCCAAAGTTGTCATGGCAAAAGCTCC
Organism: Pseudophryne corroboree; assembly: GCF_028390025.1. Taxonomy (NCBI): domain Eukaryota; kingdom Metazoa; phylum Chordata; class Amphibia; order Anura; family Myobatrachidae; genus Pseudophryne; species Pseudophryne corroboree. The sequence continues at coordinate 205,983,632 of NC_086449.1, forward strand.
TTTGAAGGTGCCTTTATTAGCAAGTTGTCTAAATAGTGAATTATAGTAATTCCCTGACAACGCAAAATGGCTGCCATTGTTGCCATAATTTTTGTAAATACCCTTGGTGCGGTGGACAGTCTTTACGGCAGAGCCCGGGACTGAAAATGCCATGGGCCTAATGCAAAACGAAGCAGTTTGTGGTCTCGTTCCCGAATAGGTACATGGAGATATGTTTCCTTTATATAGAAGGATGTAAAAAATTCTCCTACTTCCATAGAGGCAATTACTGAACATATCGACTCCATCCCGAACCTTCTCACCCTTAAGTGTATCTGGCTTCTTTACCAAAAAAAAAAAAAGAAGATTTGAATAAAAACCTAGCCCCTGATGATGAACCGAAACCGGGACCACTACCCCTGAATCTAAAAAGGGAGAGAATTGACCCCCCCTTAAATCCTTTCTTGTGAGTCGATATCGAGGTATTGTTGGGGACGAGGACCCTCTAAGTCCAGTATGTAACCTCTGGAAAGGACTCCTCTGACTCAAAGGTCTATGGTTCACAGAAACCAGACCTCCCTGAAAGAGAAAAGACGGCCACCTATAAAAGTGCGCTGGGAGTCCTCCTGATCAGAATCATTTGAAGGATTTGTCACTCCTGCGGGTGCCAGGGTGACGGGACCCCATGGCCATACGCCCCCTGAACTGACTCATTCTCTGACCTCCTGTTGCAGCTCTGGTGGGCAGAGGCAGGAACCTACCAGAGTACCAAAAGGGCATCCACTGCTGGTGGTAACTCCCATGGGGATGTGGTTGCCACCAGTCACAAAACAGATTCCTGCCCCCTGGAAAGTCCAACCGTCGGCATGCCGGCTGACAGGGACTACTCTCACTCCTGGGGGTCCACGCAGTGAGGCTGCAGTGTGGCGTATGCAGCGAGCCTGCAAGGGGCTTCTTTGCACACACACTCCCCCCGCCGGCAACCTAAACACCAGGATCCCGGCGTCGGTATGGTGACTGGCGGTGTCCAGGACACCCATAACCAACCCTTCCCATGGAGCCGAATCCTTCTCAGCAAAAGGACAAGTGAATTTAAAACCTACTGGAAGCCGATACCCCCAGTACATCAGAGAAATGCATAAATGAAGGAAAATTCAAAACCTGTTTTTTTCTCTCTCTTAAATAACCTTGCAGAAGCCGTTTCGTCATAAGGCTCCTCGTCCTCAAGCTTTAAAGTCTGGCATGGATAAACTCAGTAAGACCCAATCTATCAGGAGACCGGTCTTCCAAACTAGAATGGTCTGTCCATTCCTGGTTCAATACCTCCCCATCCTCAGCGGAAGATCCTTTTGAATTCTCCCCTTCCGCCAAGCTATGCTCTGTCTGGGTATGCACCTGGCCTAACACTGCTTCCAAGGAAGAACAGATCCTGGAAAGTCTATCCACCTGAACAGACATATTTCTATCCATTGGGTTACTAACTAAGTCAGGGGGAGGAAAGTGAAATGGTGGAACCTGCTGCAGCGGCATAGAGAGAGACTCATTAACATTAACCTGGCCACGAGCATCTTGTATCTGCTTAGCCAGATCCGCAATCGACTGAGCCATAACCCCTGCCCATGCCGGTAACACCTCTTCTGACGAGCACAGCATAGACACCTCAATCTCACAATCTGCACACAGGGCTCCTTGCACTCTACTCCCCATAAGGAGTTTGGCAAAACATTTATAACATTTATAACATGTATAATGTAATGCAGCCCGCTTAACCTGAGGAGGTTGGTCCCCCTTTGTAGACATACTGTTACCCACCAACGGTAACTTACACAGAACAAAAGACCTACAGCCTAAGGGCATAATTCATACCTGATCGCTAGGCTGCGTTTTCGTACAGCCTGCGATCAGGTCTGAACTGCGCATGCGTACGCACAATGCGCAGGCGCGTCAGTCCGCAGAGACTGGGAACGACGGATTGTGCGAGAGAAGCGATTGCACGGGCGATCGCAAGGTGACTGACAGGAAGAGGCCATTTGTGGGTGGTAACTGACCGTTTTTAAGGAATGTCCGGAGAAACGCAGGAAGTACCAGGCGTTTGAAGAGAGGGAATCTGACTCAGCTCCGGCCCCGATCATTGCACTGGAAGAGTAAGTCCTGGTCTGTGCAGAGACTGCACAAACTTCTGTTTGTGCAGCTCTCTTGCACATGCGATCGCACCCCTACATAGCGATTTCCCCCTGTAGGCAGCGACTACCTGATCGCAGGGATGCAAAAAACGCACCCCGGCGATCAGGTCTGAAATTAGGCCCTAAGTCTATATAATGGGAGAGAGAAGAGAGAGAAGAAAAACAAAAACCAAAAGCTTTTTTTCCCCTAATAAACAAAAGAAAATAACCCAAGTACTTATAAAGAAAAGAAAAGAAAAAAACTCCCTTAACTACACTACTCTAGCAACTTTAACAAGAAAACAAGGCAAGAAAAACCACAGCTTGTTTCTTTCTACTATACCACACTTACCAGCCTGTGGCCTCCTCAGCAGCAGCAGCAGCAGCAAGGAGCAGCAGGCATCTTCCCTTTTTCAGTCAATCCTCCAGGAAACAGCAGGAAATCCCAACCCGGAAGGACCTTCCACAGGTCACTGGGAGCAAGAAGACGTCCACCATTACCAGATGGAGCTTCTAATATCCAGGTAAGTACCTTCTTTCAATTGCTTCACTGCGCCTCCTGTGCCCCCTCAGTGGTAACCAGAGCTCTGAAAGAGTGACCGAACCCCTGCCCATGCCATTTCCTTGCCACAGGAACCGCCTTTTGGTTGTCCAGCATAACTGAAATAGTAAGCTGCATCGCCGGTCACAGCTGTAGCCTCCAGAAAAAATGGATGCTATGGGTGCCTGGTGACCGGGGCCCAGAGCAGGATTGTGAGCAGACACCTGGTACCAGTACTGCTCCTAATACCCACTCCTCCAGCCTTGATCCCATATGGGGATTCAGGCTCTACGATTTAAAGTAAAACCTTTAGGCTAGGGGGGAAAAAAACAACAACAATAATAATATATATATATATATATATATATATATATATATATATATATAGAGAGAGAGAGAGAGAGAGAGAGAGAGAGAGAGAGAGACACATATACATACAAGATACGGCACTCAACTCATCCCACTATGCAGCTTGTATGCAGCTTGCCAGGTGCCCTCCGTATCGACCGTTATTGCAGTCGACCACATACAAAACATCACGAATAGGCGGCACTCCGGACAGGAAATAAAGACTAAATAGCCACAGTCATCTTGTATTAAATCTTATACACACACACTCTCTTCGTGCCTGCTCCTTTTTGGCACAAAAAAAAAAAAAAAAAGAACTGGGGTAGCTAAGAGAAGGCGAGGGTATATAAGGGAGGGGGAGTTTCAGTCAATTATTTTAGTGCCTATTCCTCTGTACCTCCCTCATAAACCTGCGTCAGTGCTTCCCAGATAGGACAACAGACAGAAAAAATAAGAATTTACTCACCGGTAATTCTATTTCTCGTAGTCCGTAGTGGATGCTGGGCACTCCGTAAGGACCATGGGGAATACACGGGCTCCGCAGGAGACTGGGCACTCTAAAAGAAAGATTAGGTACTATCTGGTGTGCACTGGCTCCTCCCTCTATGCCCCTCCTCCAGACCTCAGTTAGGGAAACTGTGCCCGGAAGAGCGGACACTACAAGGAAAGGATTTGGAATCCAGGGTAAGACTCATACCAGCCACACCAATCACACCATACAACTTGTGATAACCATACCCAGTTAACAGTATGAACAACAACTGAGCCTGAATCAACAGATGGCTCATAACAATAACCCTTTAGTAAGCAATAACTATATACACGTATTGCAGAAGAAGTCCGCACTTGGGACGGGCGCCCAGCATCCACTACGGACTACGAGAAATAGAATTACCGGTGAGTAAATTCTTATTTTCTCTGACTTCCTAGTGGATGCTGGGGACTCCGTAAGGACCATGGGGATTATACCAAAGCTCCCAAACGGGCGGAAGAGTGCGGACGACTCTGCAGCACCGAATGAGCAAACTCAAGGTCCTCCTCAGCCAGGGTATCAAACTTGTAGAACTTTGCAAATGTGTTTGAACCCGACCAAGTAGCAGCTCGGCAAAGCTGTAAAGCCGAGACCCCTCGGGCAGCCGCCCAAGAAGAGCCCACCTTCCTTGTGGAATGGGCTTTTACTGATTTTGGATGCGGCAATACAGCCGCAGAGTGAGCCAGCTGAATGGTGCTACAGATCCAGTGAGCAATAGTCTGCTTCGAAGAAGGAGCGCCAACCTTGTTGGCTGCATACAGAATAAACAGCGAGTCAGACTTTCTGACTCCCGCCGTTCCGGAAACATAAATTTTCAAAGCCCGGACTACGTCCAGCAACTTGGAATCCTCCAAGTCCCTAGTAGCCGCAGGCACCACAATAGGTTGGTTCAAATGAAACGATGATACCACCTTAGGGAGAAATTGGGGACGAGTCCTCAATTCTGCCCTGTCCATATGGAAGATCAGATAGGGGCTTTTACATGACAAAGCCGCCAATTCTGACACACGCCTAGCCGAAGCTAAGGCCAATAGCATAACCACTTTCCACGAGAGATATTTTAGCTCCACGGTCTTAAGTGGCTCAAACCAGTGGGATTTCAGGAAATCCAACACAACGTTAAGATCCCAAGGTGCCACTGGTGGCACAAAAGGAGGCTGAATATGCAGCACTCCCTTTACAAACGTCTGAACCTCAGGCAGTGAAGCCAGTTCTTTTTGAAAGAAAATGGATAGGGCCGAGATCTGAACCTTTATGGACCCTAATTTGAGGCCCATAGTCACACCTGACTGTAGGAAATGCAGAAAACGACCCAACTGGAAGTCCTCTGTAGGGGCCTTCCTGGCCTCACACCAAACAACATATTTCCGCCATATGCGGTGATAATGCTTTGCTGTCACATCCTTCCTAGCTCTGATCAGCGTAGGAATTACTTCATCTGGTATACCCTTTTCCGCTAGGATCCGGCGTTCAACCGCCATGCCGTCAATCGCAGCCGCGGTAAGTCTTGGAACAGACAGGGCCCCTGCTGCAACAGGTCCTGTCTGAGAGGCAGAGGCCATGGGTCCTCTGTGACCATCTCTTGAAGTTCTGGGTACCAAGTCCTTCTTGGCCAATCCGGAACAATGAGTATTGTTCTCACTCCTCTTTTTCTTACTATTCTCAGTACCTTGTGTATGAGAGAAAGAGGAGGAAACGCATATACCGACTGGAACACCCACGGAGTTACCAGTGCGTCCACAGCTATCACCTGAGGGTCCCTTGACCTGGCGCAATATTTTTTTAGCTTTTTGTTTAGGCGGGACGCCATCATGTCCACCTGTGGTCGTTCCCACCGATTTGCAATCTGCTCGAAGACTTCTTGATGAAGTCCCCACTCTCCCGGGTGGAGGTCGTGCCTGCTGAGGAAGTCTGCTTCCCAGTTATCCACTCCCGGAATGAACACTGCTGACAGTGCTTGTACGTGATTCTCCGCCCAACGAAGAATCCTTGTGGCTTCCGCCATCGCCACCCTGCTTCTTGTGACGCCCTGTCGGTTTACATGGGCGACTGCCGTGATGTTGTCTGACTGAATCAGCACTGGTTGGTCTCGAAGCAGGGGCTCCGCTTGACTCAGGACGTTGTATATGGCCCTTAATTCCAGTATGTTTATGTGCAGACGAGTCTCCTGACTTGACCACAGCCCCTGGAAGTTTCTTCCCTGAGTGACTGCCCCCCATCCGCGGAGGCTTGCATCCGTGGTCACCAGGACCCAGTCCTGTATGCCGAACCTGCGGCCCTCGAGAAGATGAGCACTCTGCAGCCACCACAGAAGAGACACCCTGGCCCTCGGGGACAGGGCGATCAGCCGATGCATCTGAAGATGCGATCCGGACCACTTGTCCAACAGATCCCACTGAAAGATCCTGGCATGGAACCTGCCGAAAGGAATGGCTTCGTATGACGCTACCATCTTTCCCAGGACTCGCGTGCAGTGATGCACCGACACCTGCTTTGGTTTCAGGAGATCCCTGACCATGGTCACTAACTCCTGAGCCTTCTCCTCCGGGAGAAATACCTACTTCTGTTCTGTGTCCAGAATCATGCCCAGGAAGGGCAGACGCGTCGTAGGAATCAGCTGCGACTTTGGAATATTCAGAATCCAGCCGTGCCGTAGCAACACTTCCTGAGAGTGCGCTACGCTGACCAACAACTGCTCTCTGGACCTCGCCTTTATGAGGAGATCGTCCAAGTACGGGATAACTGTAACTCCTTGCTTCCGGAGAAGTACCATCATCTTCGCCATTACCTTGGTAACGACTCTCGGTGCCGTGGATATACCAAACGGCAACGTCTGGAATTGGTAATGACAGTCCTGTACCACAAACCTGAGGTACTCCTGGTGAGGCGTATAAATGGGGACATGCAAGTACGCATCCTTGATGTCCAGAGATACCATAAAATCCCCCTCTTCCAGGCTGGCAATGACCGCTCTGAGCGATTCCATTTTGAACCTGAACTTTTTCATGTAAATGTTCAAGGATTTTAAATTTAGAATGGGTCTTACCGAACCGTCCGGTTTCGGTACCACAAACAGTGTGGAATAGTAACCCCTTCCCTGCTGAAGGGGGGGTACCATTATTATCACTTGCTGGAGATACATCTTGTGAATAGCCGTCAGGACTATCTCCCTCCCCGTGGGAGAAGCTGGCAAGGCGGATTTTAGGTAACGGTAAGGGGGCGTCACTTCGAATTCCAGCTTGTATCCCTGAGATACAATTTGTATAGCCCAAGGATCCACTTGTGAGCGAACCCACTGGTTGCAGAAATTTCGGAGACGCGCCCCCACCGCTCCTGGCTCCGCCTGTGGAGCCCCAGCGTCATGCGGTGGACTTAATGGAAGCAGGGGAGGACTTTTGTTCCTGAGAACTGGCTGCATGGTGCAGCTTCTTTCCTCTACCCCTGCCTCTGGCAAGAAAGGATGCACCTCTGACTCTCTTGCTTTTTTGAAAACGAAAGGACTGCATTTGGTAATACGGTGCTTTCTTAGGCTGTGAGGAAACCTGTGGCAAGAAAGTCGACTTTCCAGCTGTCGCTGTGGATACGAGGTCCGAGAGACCGTCCCCAAACAATTCCTCACCCTTATAAGGCAAGACCTCCATGTGTTTTTTAGAGTCGGCATCCCCTGTCCATTGCCGAGTCCATAAGACCCTCCTGCAGAAATGGACATTGCATTTATTCGAGAGTCCAGCAGGCAAATGTCCCTCTGGGCATCCCGCATATATAAGACGACGTCTTTAATATGGCTAAGTGTTAGCAATACAATATCCCTGTCCAGGGTATCCAACCCCTCTGACAGAGTATCTGTCCATGCTGCAACAGCACTGCACATCCAAGCTGAAGCAATAGCCGGTCTCAGTAGAGTACCAGAGTGTGTATACACAGACTTCAAGATACCTTCCTGCTTCCTATCCGCAGGTTCCTTTAGGGCGGCCGTATCCTGAGACGGCAGGGCCACTCTTTTAGATAAGCGCGTCAGGGCCTTGTCAACCCTAGGGGAGGATTCCCAGCGTAACCTATCTGTTGGCGGGAAAGGGTACGCCATTAGTATTCTCTTGGGAATCACCACTTTCTTATCAGGGGAAGACCACGCTTCTTCACATAACTCATTTAATTCATGTGACGGGGGAAAAGTCACTGGCTGCTTTTTCTCCCCAAACATATTTACCCTCTTGTCAGGGACAGGGTCAGCCTCTGAAATGTGTAATACATTTTTCATTGCAATAATCATGTATCGGATGGCCTTAGTCATTTTGGGCTGTAATAGTGCCTCATCCTCGTCGACGCTGGAGTCGGACTCCGTGTCGACATCTGTGTCAACCAACTGAGATAGTGGGCGTTTTTGAGACGCTGACGGCCTCTGAGGCGCCTGGGCAGGGCCGGGTTGAGAGCCCGGCTGTCCCCCGGCAGCAACATAATCAAATCTCTTATGTAATGAGTTTACATTGTCATTTAAGACCTTCCACATATCCATCCAATCTGGTGTCGGCACCGACGGGGGCGACACCACATTTATCTGCACTTGCTCCGCCTCCACGTAACCCTCCTCAAACATGTCGACACAGCCGTACCGACACACAGCACACACACAGGGAATGCTCTGACTGAGGACAGGACCCCACAAGGTCTATAGGGAGACAGAGAAAGAGTATGCCAGCACACACCACAGCGCTATATACACAGGGATACACACTACCAGAAGTGATTTTTTTTTCCCAATAGCTGCTGTATCAATACACCTTTTGCCTAAATTTGTGCCCCCCCCTCTCTTTTTACCCTCTTAGTGCCAGGAGACTGCAGGGGAGAGCCTGGGGAGCGTCCTTCCAGCGGAGCTGTGAAGAGAAATGGCGCTGGTGTGCTGAGGAAGAAGGCCCCGCCCCCTCAGCGGCGGGCTTCTGTCCCGCTGTTTCTGACTAAAAAATGGCGGGGGTTTTACACATATACAGTCACAGACTGTATTATGTGTCTTTTTTATGCCAAAGGTATTCTTATTGCTGCCCAGGGCGCCCCCCCCCCCCCCCCAGCGCCCTGCACCCTACAGTGACCGGAGTGTGTGGTGTGCAGTGGGAGCAATGGCGCACAGCTGCGGTGCTGTGCGCTACCTTAATGAAGACAGGAGTCTTCAGCCGCCGATTTCATCACCAACTTCTGATCTTCTGGCTCTGCGAGGGGGACGGCGGCGCGGCTCCGGGAACAGACGACCGAGGACCTTTGCCTGTGTTCGAACCCTCTGGAGATAATGGTGTCCAGTAGCCTAAGAAGCGCAACCTAGCTGTGAACAGGTACGTTTGCTTCTCTCCCCTCGGTCCCACGTAGCAGTGAGTCTGTTGCCAGCAGATCTCACTGAAAATAAAAAACCTAACATTACTTTCTTTACTAGCAGGTTCAGGAGAGCCCACTAGGTGCATCCAGCTATGGCCGGGCACAGATTCTAACGGAGGTCTGGAGGAGGGGCATAGAGGGAGGAGCCAGTGCACACCAGATAGTACCTAATCTTTCTTTTAGAGTGCCCAGTCTCCTGCGGAGCCAGTCTATTCCCCATGGTCCTTACGGAGTCCCCAGCATCCACTAGGACGTCAGAGAAAAAAAGATACGCACTATATAAACTGCAAGTTCTATCCCAGTAGCATAAAACAACTGTAAATTTATATCTCATGATTCTCTGTTGAAAAAGATTGACTTCTATGGCTGCTGGCTTTTGTCAATCTGTAACAGTCATTTTCTTATAATCACTGTTTATTCTCCTGAGTCAACAAACATCACAAAACATATGATAACACCTGCGATACCAGAGTACGGAAAACGGACTTGAAGACAAAACACTGTATATTACCCTGCACACGGCCACCAATAGGCAAAAGATAACACTATACAGGTGTTATACAATGAAAATATATATTGGAAAATAGATACTATAGTACAATGAACAATAACGCACACTAAGGTATCAGAGTCAAAAACTGAAGAACAAGGGCCAGAATTATACATGTATCTGTCTGCGGAGCCTATCTTGTGTTTATTCAAACTGTGCACGCAAATATGGGTGATGAAGTGTCGTCGTACATTCCCACTGCATGTACGCTAACCACCAGAGGCAAGACTGGGTTGTGATGGAGCGTTCTCATGCAGGCAGAGGTCAGTGAGGGAGTGTTCAGACAAATGCGAGCTACGCAGCCTTGGAAGTAAGCAGATATACAAGGCGTACCTTCTGCACCTACTATAGGGCAGGTTCAAGTGCTACAAAAGGATGGTGACTGGTAGCAAGCCAGGCACATACACTAGACCACAGGTTCTCAAACTCGGTCCTCAGGACCCCACACAGTGCATGTTTTGCAGGTCACCTCACTGAATCACAAGTGAAATAATTAACTCCACCTGTGGACCTTTTAAAATGTGTCAGCGAGTAATTAATACACCTGTGCACCTGCTGGGTTACCTGCAAAACATGCACTGTGTGGGGTCCTTAGGACCGAGTTTGAGAACCACTGCACTAGACACACGGATGTAGCGGCATTTCGAGATGCATTCAGCTCTGCATGTGAGTGTTCTGTGTACACTCCATTTTAAGCAATGTGCGCCCCTGATTTACTTCCAACTCAGTCACTGATATGGGAATTCTCAACTGATAAACAATGTGAGAAATCAAAGCTATTGCATAAGCTACAGGAACAATAGAACAATGGAAAAGTATTTGCACCAACGAATACTGCATAATTATACATAATGAAGTTTAAGAAACTCTATTGTGCTCAAAGGAAAGTGGCACACACATCTAATCTAGCAGTTAGTATCAGGCTTTTTTCACGCTATTATCACATGAAATCTACTGTGTGTTTCCAGCTTTAGTTATTGTCTCACACATGCCCTCCTCTAACTTTTTTTATATCACCAGGTAGAATTGTTTATGGTCACATCCTCAAGAAACCACACAAAACTTATTTGTTCTCTTCTGGAGCAACAAACATGACAACTCTTCCTGGTGATGTATACTGTACATATGAATAAACACAGAATGTACTGTATTCAGTATAGGTGGAAGGATATTATGGGGGGCCATTCAGACCCGAACGCAGCCTCGCATCTGTACCCAGCGGCTGCATTCAGGTGGTCTGCGCATGCGCACTGGCTGCAGACCCTGCACCTTGCGGCAGCATCCTGGAAGGATGAGAACCTGTATGCTAGATAAAGGAGTACCTTGAGAACCCAGAAGCCGTCCCTGACAGACCGAGTTATTTTATTTTCTCAGGCAGATAGAGGTGTGTGCCTCCGTCTCTATAGTAGAGGATGGGCACCATGTGGCTGTAATGTAGTGATTTGGGTCTATGTGAAGGGTGTGGAGACAAATATGGCAATTCTATGAAACTGCACTGTTAACCCGACCCAGTCACAACAGACCAACATAATACATACACATATACACCAATATTATATTACGTGGAACTGACCCCATAGAACCCCAAATCCCCATCTCACATTCACCATTTTCTTGGATTTCACACAAAAAATCTTATTCCCCACAATATCCCTCACTGTATGTAATTGGGCAAATTTTCCTATCTAACACACTTCACCATATTTTACGTCTAAATTTTCCCCCCTGATACAGTGTTTTGAACAGTTTTGGAATAAAATCATAGGATAAGTAAAACGCTCCTGCAATGGTCAGATCGGGAGGACGATATAGCATGTGCTAGACACACAATATTGCTGCCGATATATAATATCTCGTTGTAGAGCTCAAAAGAAAGTACACACTGAGGAAAAAAATTGCTCAGTATGTACGTGTGTGCACTGCTCCGATAATCGGATCGGCACGTTTATTGGTTGGATTGCATTACTATATCAGACAGTTAAACATATTAACTGTACAAATGTTTTTTTGTTTTGTTCTTTTATGGAAATGTATCCATGTGTAAACAGTTTTTTTGTCTGGATTTTAACACAAGCTGCTATGGTCAACTGCAAATGCCTTGTGTGTTTTTCCCTGATATTACTTCAAGTGGGGTGTGTTTAGGCTCATTTTTCACTCCTGTCATACATTCCCGTAGGTTCAGAAATCCTGCCTCAGGCATTTTAGAAATTAGTTGTTGGAGTGAGCTTTAAGGGGGGTACTGACGGAAGAGATGTGTGCTGAGCGATCTGAACACAGACCGCTCAGCACAGCACAATGTGCTGAGCAGGAGGGGGGGGGGGGGGGGGGGGGGTGAGGACGGACGGGGGGCCGCTCACTTCACACAACGGTGAAGTGAGCGACCCGCTAGACTGAGTCTGCATGCAGGCTCTATCTAGCACCGGTGATAGCGATGCGCGGCTATTGCTGTGAGGCATACACACTGCAGATCCGTGCTTAAAATCTAAGCAATCTAGTCAGATTGCTTAGTTTTTAAACACAGATCTCTCCATGTGTACTCCCCTTAAGTTCCTGAGACACTGAGCTCACTTCATCTGTAAGAGCCAAATACTGCCAGCAGCACGGTGATGTCACTGAATGTTTCACAGGAGCCCAGTAAGCATGCTCATGCCAGTTAAATAGCTCTGGGAATTAGCTTCCGGTGCTATTCAATTCAGCGCAATGTGTCCCCCGATGACAGAATTACTTCTCGCACCCCTCCAGGGGTGCGGGCAGAAATCTAACAAAAGTGCTGGCACGATGCTGTTTTCTGGCCTTAGTGCACCAGACACAGCATCGTGCCAGAACTTAAACTGGAGAATGCCAGTTCTCCTGACAAAGCACCCTATTTAGTCCGCAAGAACTGCATTGAATTGAATAGCACTGAGAGCTAATTCCCAGCACTAGTTAATTGGCACAGAATTGAACAGACCCCTACGTGCTAATCCTCATAGAGAGATAAAGTCTCAACACAGCCTGTAACATGGCAGTTAGGAGCTGATTGGCTTGTACTTTATCCCTCTCCAAAGTTTAGTACATACACACCTTTGAATGTATATCTTCTATAAAGACACATACCTTAATAATCCTGGGGTGGGGGGGTGGATTTCAAATGAATATGTATTTGTTTCATTTTTGCTGGACAGCTGAGCAATGATCCCCAACAAGGTAATACTTGCTCCCAGACAGTCGGGGGCAATTCTGGCCTTGGGTGAGCTGCTATTACAATGTGCGATTAGAATAATAAAACGTTTGGGAACAATTGCATTACAGTCCTGGCAATGACAATCACATCATCCATCTATTGAACAGGGGAGAATGTCAAAACCACCTCTCTTTGATAAACATTTTTATACAGTAAAATCGATTTACTTTTCCATATTACGTAGTTTGAGCACCTATCATTTATTCCACACAAAAAACATACCTATTATTATCTGCCCCTGGAGGCATTTAAAAAGCAAACGCAGTAGTTATTCTTTATACAAATCAGTAGGTGTTTAGAAATCGGAGAAGTTTTACAAGCTTCTACGTTATGTATGTTAATTCTTGCTACACACCCCACGCTTCCTGATCGCCTGAGTCTGAGTAACTCAGGGAAGTGACTGACTCATGATGCCTTCAAAAGACAGGACCTGGGGACTTTTTGACAGTAAGCAATGTGCATGGTGGAGGCAGGGAACTTTTATGATGCGTTGCTCAGAGGAGTGTAGCTCTTCCATACAAGAAAACATTACTACAATCCTGCATTTGCAAAATGTATTTGGATCATGGCCAGTTTTGAATGAGTTAACTGTTCATTTCTGACCACCATACATCATTTAAAATGAGAATGAACAATATATACATAAAAATTCAGTTCATTTAAAGAAATTTTCCAGACATAGATGACTTTAGTTTACTTGCTTACACACACCTTCCACTTATTTTAGTGCATACATTACTTTATTGTTCTTTTTTCCCCTTATATTTACATCAGCAGGCAGAGTTGTTCAATGCCCTGTATTACAAAATAGCTTTGAGGTGCTCTTTGCAATTGACACAATTGTATGCAGATATCGGCAACCACGGTTATCAAGTCTGTCTAAAAACCAGCACAGGATGAAAATAATCAGGAAAATATGACATAAGAGATCAGCATAGAAAGAAGCCATGAAAGGAAATTTAGTAAAGTCTCAGGAGAGTATGCACCAGTGAATAAATGACAGGCCTGTAACTAAATTGGTCTATAGTTCAGGACACAGTGGAGATCTAAAGAAGAAAAAGAAGATTGCTGGGATAAAAAACAAAGTACTTAAAACAAATCAACAAAATGGTAAAATGAAGGAATTAACTCAATAGATGGTGCTTATGTAACTGGAAGAGATGGGTCAACAGCCCAGGTAACACAGCACTGAGAGCTGTCACTGCTCAGCCACCATTATGGGCAATCAACTTAGGTTCTTAGGATATTATGATAATAAAAATATTTACAACAAGCTGACATATTGCTATTCCTTTATTACTGAACTAGGCAGAGTAATGTTGTTTTTAGTTGTTGTTTTTTTTTTTTTTATTTGCGTTCTGGTCATCACATGAAGGGAATCGAGAGGAGAAAAATAGGGGGGACTCGGACAAAAGCTAACCTTGGGCCAAAGTCACCAACTCCCCCTAAGTCTTCCACAATCCAAAAACCTCTCAAATTTGCTGCCTTGACTGCGTATACAGTTTCTCTCCTCATCTAGTCACCTCCAGCAATTCTGGCATGCCAAAATGCTGTTAACATGCGTACCTATTGTCTCCTCTTCTCCCACTTTGACTATGGTAAACTCCTGCTATCTGGGATCTATTCACCATCTATTCTCGCTTCAATACATCTTTAATGTTGCAACAACACTGTTCTGCCTCTTTCACAGCTCCACATCTTCCCCACTCTGCAAATACCTACAATTGCACCCCCACAACAATTTATTTTGTCAGTGTTTTATGTATGGCCTTACAAATATACAGTACCAATAACATCTATGTACTATACATATGGATACACACAGCTCCAATCAGAAGGTTTATTCCATTAAAATTGCTCTACCATCAACAAAAAAGGTTTTCCTAAAATGCCCCCTCCCCATAAAAAAAACGCCCTGTAAGAGGTAGATTGGATCACTGCTGTACAAAGCGGCCCCCAAGTTTCCAGCTAGGAGTAAGGGGCACATTACAAAAATATTTTCCTCGATTAGAATTACATTTTAAAGCAATATTCTTCTAGGCTAGGGGCGAAGGTCAGTAGATGGGCAAGCCATACAGTGAAGTATACACTGACACGTTAATGAATGAATGCTCATTTGTGATTAAACATCTGGAATTTTCTACTAAATGGATATTAACAATGATACATTGTATGTTATCAAAACGTATTTCTGTAAACGTGGTGGGCCTGCTCCTCCCAGTGCTTGGGCTTTCCCTCAAAACTGCAAGGCGGCACCGAGCATCCCTGCAACTGTGCAGCGAGTCACCCCACCTGCACAGGCCAGGAGACAGGAATGTGTGACAGTGCTAGGTGAGGCAGGAGAGGGTAGCACCCATCCAGGCTCTGCTGTTTATATAAACATATACTCTCGTGTGTGGGTGTCTGAACTCACTCACCCCAGGACTAGACAGAGAGAAAGGAGCAAGGAGAGAGAGAGAGAGAGAGAGAGGCAGAAACGGGAAGAGAGAGAGAGAGACAGTGTGAAGAGTTCGCTGTCACTCCCGGGCCGGCTTCCTCTTCTGCACTGCCAGGCTGGCAAGGAGGAGCCGCTATGTCCCGGGGCCGCTGCACTGTACGCTGTAAGAGCGCACACAGCAATAGCGGCTATGGAAGCCCTCTCTCTGTCCCCCCCATCACCCGGGGCCTCTGTGATCAGAGACTTGTTGCTGCTCTAGGCCCGAGGCTACACACACACACACACACACAGATCACACATGTAACATGTTGCAGCTTCCCGGCACACACATGCAGTCTCCTTGCTGGGGTAGCGGCAGCACCGCCCCAGTGCCCCGGGCAGAGGAGCAGTGTGTGTCTCCCCAGATGCTGATAGCAGCCCACAGAGTGCCAGGCAGCCGGGGCACCCCACACACAGCAGGATGCCCCCTCCCCGCAGGACGCGTCCCGTGCATACAGCGCTATCAACAAGTTGCTGCCGGCAGCTGGCTCTGTGGCCTCTCCCTCCCCACACCCCCGGGAGCTCCCCCGCTGCTGCCTGGGATGGGGACTCGGGCTCTTACCTCTCGAAGCCGAACCGGAGCAGCATGAAGACCAGGGCACAGGGGAGGGTGACATAGAGCTGGGAAGGCGACACGTAGCCGGTGCCCTCGCTGTTCTCCAGGTCATCCCAGGTGTAGTTACACGGCAGCCAGATCCGCTCCCACCAGAACCAGTCACTCAGGGTCTGCAGCATTCTAGGAGCGGAGAGGGAGAGAGTGAGAGCGGGCGGCACAGGGGGGGAGGCAGCGGGAGCGCGGATCCTCCTCTCCTCCAGCTAATGCAAATGACCCGGCGCCGGCCGCAGCCTCTCACACTGACACTGCTGCTGCTGCTGCTGCTGCTGGCGGAGAGCGCGGCGCTCGCACAGGGGAAGTGATTCATTCTGGGAGCAGGTCGTCTCTCTCTGACTTTTTCCCCCCCACCTCCTCTTACTTTTTTTTTTCTTTGTACTAATCCAGCTTTATAAAGTGGGAGCAAGTGGCCGTGTGCAGCCCAGTGAGGGCAGAGGATGTGCCACATCCTGCTACATACATGTACACATGTGTGTCTGAGAGCGCTCTGTGCTGTCACACATGAGGCTGCTACACTCACACCTATCATCTCTCCATTGTTGGGGATTGCCCTGTGCAGGATCAGCTATTTTTTTCTAATAAGCTGCCCCCTGTCATTGCTGCCATAGGAGTCCACGTAAAAAAATTGTTGCTCTCTGACATTCTCCTTCGGGACTAGTAAAAAGTAGCCTGGGTAACCCGGGCAGCACAAGGACTAGGGGCACCGCATATCTGTCATTCTACATATCTCTATACCCTCTATATCCGGCCACACCGACTATAGGCCTACTTATAATTGGTGGTAGTTTGGCCCCTAAGAAGTATCATTCCAACACTCAGCAATAAAGAATGATTTTTTTCCCCGCTATATATCAGTTTATTCCTGCTGGCACAGTTCTAATAAGTAGCGAATGCGAGCACCCTGCACTTTCACTACTGATCACAGCGGCAAAAAGTTATTGCTGGGTTCTGTCCTGGTACTGTTCATGTACACATGCGCGGCCTTAGGAACTTTTAAAAGTGGTCCAGATCGCAGTCCCCATTGTAAATAATAAGGATTGAGGTCTGTGCCGTTAGTTTGCCTAATCTATGAGATATCGCTACATTCAGAGTGTATTATATAAACTAGTTACTTAAATCATTGTAGATTTTTGGATGAGGTAAATTAGGTTAATAAATAGGCCTCTAAATTCTGAACAGTGCATCTTGCTATACACAGGTAATAAAACTTTAAAGCTATTGCACCTCCTAGGTGGCCTAACATTTAACTTGGGTGATTTAAAGCTTAACAGCTCACTCTGGGAACTTCCCAAACAGAGGAGATACACACATTACATACATTATATATAGAAACATAGAATTTGCTGAAACCTACAATTTAACACCCAAAAAACATACAAAAAACTCATATCGACCTTCTCATAAAAACATAGAAGGCTATTCAAATATTGGCGAATACTAGTGGGCGTCTATCAGAGCTATTCAAATGTTGGTCCGATCAGATGTTCAGTAGCCACAGCGGTCACATTTCAGCTCGCATCTCCAGAGGCTGTGAGCGGAATGTGTGAGAAATTGGCTGTTAGGGCTACCAAACAGGACTTTTCCCTGTCATGCCTGTTAGTGTAGATGGATTTTGCCACTTTACGTGGTTAAAACCTAACTGAGCATGACAACCACGATAATTAAAGGGTGCCAAGAATAATTGAATAGCAACAATAGGCGCCCTTTACTTATCGCCATGAACGAACATTTGAATAGTCCCATAGAATTTGAGGGCCAATGAGAAACACATGGCCCATCTAGTCTGACCCTTTTTTTATCCTTTTGATGCTTAGACCTTTTCATGTAACCAGCAGTTACTCTGTCCAGTGTAACCACCACTATAATTCTTGTCTTTCCAAAGATTGTTTGCTCTATATGCATGCCACTGCTGTTTGCAGGATTCCCTTTATCCTAACTACAGTAAGTAGAAATACTTAACTTCCTTATCAGACATTAGTTTGGAGGGGGTGGGGATGAGAGATAACGAAGGAGAAGGGACTGGATGGCTGTCTGCTGTGAGCAAACAAACCTTCAGATCTTTCATACAGTATCTGCTAACATTCCAATTTGCAATGTTAAACCCTATGCAGGCATAATTCTCAGCACTGGATAAATAAATGAATTAGTCAATGTACTTTAGCCATAATAAAATGATGTGCACTTAATTGGATCTGCTTCATGTTGTTTCTATTACCTTTGATGTAGATACACTACATTTAAACACAGAATTCTAGTGGGGGCTAAGTGTTTGTTTTTCGAACAAGCAAAAGAAAAAATACCCCACAGCAATAATAATAGAATTAGGAAATGCAACGTAATATAAGTTATATTAAAGAAAACAGAAAAGAAAAGTGACTGATTGCGCTATTTCTCCAGGTGCGTATATGAATAAAAACACGTGTTTTTCACTTCTCTGGTGTTTATTTTAGTACAAACGTTATATCTCATACAACAATATAATAAAAAATTAAGTATGCATACTCATTAGGGGCACATTCTAAAAAATTATTTTATAATAATAAAAATGATGATATTTCTCTGTTTTAGACATCCAGTGCTCAAATCTATCAGAGACAATTAATAGTTACACTCCTGGATTAAAATGCAACATAATTTATGTATCCACAACGTTTAAACTGTGATTTTCCAAGGTGAAAACTCAGTTCTCTGTTTAAAGACACAGTTTCCACAACATTGAATATTGCTTATCTTCGTTGTATTAGAACTCAGACTTTAGCATAGGACCACAGTTCTCATTCATATAATTGCAAAGTCCATAGACTGACAGTTTCTAAATAGAGCCGCTTACCACCGTGTCCGTGGATGCAGACGTGATGGGGAGATCCTCGCCGTGCACAGCGATGCTGGTTTGCTTTCCTTCTCCCCGTCCGTCCTCCGTGGTGGTAGCGGTGCTGGATGGTTTCTAACCCTCAACGTGAGTGGGGCCGCTTGTATGTGGACAATTTTCAGAATAGACTCTCCACCTTGCTAGCCGCGTCTCCTTTGATTGCAGTTCAGCTGGAGCGGCAGGTGTGTAGGAGGTCTCGTTGGTTGTCCTTAGCTCCCAATCCGGCAGGGTTGATCCCAAACAATGTCGCTGATCACTTGGCAGGGTGAAAGGCAATTCTCTAACGCGTTTCGCACACAGGTGCTTCCTCAAAGAGTCTTTGTGTGCGAAACGCGTTAGAGAATTGCCTTTCACCCTGCCAAGTGATCAGCGACATTGTTTGGGATCAACCCTGCCGGATTGGGAGCTAAGGACAACCAACGAGACCTCCTACACACCTGCCGCTCCAGCTGAACTGCAATCAAAGGAGACGCGGCTAGCAAGGTGGAGAGTCTATTCTGAAAATTGTCCACATACAAGCGGCCCCACTCACGTTGAGGGTTAGAAACCATCCAGCACCGCTACCACCACGGAGGACGGACGGGGAGAAGGAAAGCAAACCAGCATCGCTGTGCACGGCGAGGATCTCCCCATCACGTCTGCATCCACGGACACGGTGGTAAGCGGCTCTATTTAGAAACTGTCAGTCTATGGACTTTGCAATTATATGAATGAGAACTGTGGTCCTATGCTAAAGTCTGAGTTCTAATACAACGAAGATAAGCAATATTCAATGTTGTGGAAACTGTGTCTTTAAACAGAGAACTGAGTTTTCACCTTGGAAAATCACAGTTTAAACGTTGTGGATACATAAATTATGTTGCATTTTAATCCAGGAGTGTAACTATTAATTGTCTCTGATAGATTTGAGCACTGGATGTCTAAAACAGAGAAATATCATCATTTTTATTATTATAAAATAATTTTTTAGAATGTGCCCCTAATGAGTATGCATACTTAATTTTTTATTATATTGTTGTATGAGATATAACGTTTGTACTAAAATAAACACCAGAGAAGTGAAAAACACGTGTTTTTATTCATATACGCACCTGGAGAAATAGCGCAATCAGTCACTTTTCTTTTTTCTTGTGTAGCTTCTTGATCAGTGTTTTGATCAAGTTTTAGCTGTACGTACACAGGTACAGCTGGACAAAGATTGCAGCTCTAAATTTATAAATCTCAAATTAAGAGTAAATAATACAATTAACAAATTAGCGCCTGGATCAGGGTTGTTTTTTCATATTAAAGAAAACAACAACAGTGAGGCATACAGTAGTATACATCATGTAAAAACAAAACAAAAAAAAACATTAATATTAACCCTCTTTAAGTAAATATGTCACCATACTTACCAAATGCAATAGCTTGTAAATTAATACAACGCTACAAAATTTGCATTTTCTTACATTTCTCTTACGTCCTAGTGGATACTGGGGTCTTGTACTTTAGTACCATGGGGTATAGATCGGGTCCACTGGAGCCTGGCACTTTAAAAACCTTTAGTGTGTGTATGTGTGTGCTGGCTCCTACCCTCTATGCCCCTCCTACCAGACTCAGTTTAGAAAAATGTGCCCAAGGAGCTGGGTGCTTTTTTAAGGAGCTCCAGAGATTTTCCTTTATTTTTTATTTTATTATTTTCAGGTAGTAATGCTTGGCAATCAGGCTACCTGCATCGTGGGACTTAGAGGTGGGACCGAACCAACCTCCTGAGGGTTAATGGTTCATAATCCCAGCTGACAGAACACTGAGCTCCTGAAGTACTGATCACACATCTTTAGTATGTGTACCCATGCCAGCAGCTAGCCGCCACCCTCTAACAGATGCTGAAGTTACCAGGTGCGGTGAGCGTTACACCGAGGTCCCGGGTTTCCGGATCTCCGGTGCAGTTTTGGCGGCAAGTCACGCAGCAGTCACGGGCCCGGAGCTGCGGTGCCCGCCGCGGGCAAACTGTCTCAGGGCTATTGCCCCGCAGTGCTCACTGTTTCAAGGCTTTGAGTGTACTGTACTATTTATATTTTTACTATGTGGCCAGTATAAACTTGGTAGGGACCGCGCGCCATTACAAGGGCGGGTGCTTCCCGGAGTGGGACCAGCAGCGGGAAGGCGCCATTTCCTCCTGATGCGGATCTTCAAGGCTGCATGCACGCTGCTCCACCAGGATCCACGCTGCTAGAGACTGTTAAACTGGTACCAGGGGGTCATAGAAAGGGGGGAGCTCGCCAGTGGTAGCGCCGCTGCACTAATATCAGGTCATACACATATTTCTACACACTGTGCTGTTGAATTCTGTGTGCTGGTGTCCGCTCCTCAGTGTCACTCCAGGAGCTCTCTAGGATCTGTGTGGAGGTGTTGGTCAGTGAGTTGCGCTGTATTACTATTGTGTAAGATGTCTGTTGACATCGTTATGTGTGCTGCTTGTGACTCTACCCCGTCCTCAGTGGGGTCATTCATGTGTGAGCAATGTTCCTTATCTCCACAGGGACCTAGCTTACAGCCACCTGACTGGCTAGGTAGCTTTAAAAGCATGATTCAGAATATAAATTCAGAATTAGCTGCAGCTAAAAGAGAGAGACAGGTGTTAAAGCACTCTATTGATTGTGTGGCTAAAGCAGCAGATACTCTAGCCCCCTCTAGTGGTTTCACATAAATGCTCACTGCCACAGGTGCTCCAGTCTGATTCTGATCAGCCTGATGTGGATGATGATGGTATGGATGAGGACACTTTTCTGTCCCCTAGGGTGGAGACTCTCATTTTTGCTATACGAAAGGTCCTTCACATTCCGGATCAGGAGGCAGAACCAGAGGTGGAGTTATACTTTATTGTCAGACCCAAGACCTCAGCTACTTTTCCTGTGTCTAAGGAATAAAACTCCCTGGCCAGGGAGGCTTGGTTGAACCCTGATAAAAAAAAATGTAAAGTTCCTCAAAGGTTTTTCACTACTTTTCCCCTCCCAGCTTAGGACAGGAAGGTATGGGAACCCCCCCATTTTGGGCCTGCTTTTCTGCAAAGGGGACAGGACGACTGATCCGTAGTAAGGAGAGGATGAATGGGGCCATGTATCGTGAGATTTTGGGCAAAAGCCTCCTTCCCTCAGTAAGAGCATTGAAGATGGAACATGGCTGGGTCTTCCAGCATGACAATGACCCCAAACACACCGCCCGGGCAACTAAAGAGTGGCTCCGTAAGAAGCATTTCAAGGTCCTGGAGTGGCCTAGCCAGTCTCCAGACCTCAACCAAATAGGAAATCTGTGGAGGGAGTTGAAAGTCCGTGTTGCCCGGCGACAGCCCCAAAACATGACAGATCTAGAGAAGATCTGCATGGAAGAGTGGGCCAAAATACCTGCTACAGTGTGTGCAAACCTGATCAAGAACTACAGGAAACGTTTGACCTCTGTAATTGCCAACCGAGGTTATATTACAAAGTATTGAGTTAAACTATTTGATTGTCCAAATATTTATTTTCCACAAGAATATACAAATAAATTGTTTAAAAATCATACAATGTGATTTCCTAGCTTTTCTTTTCTTTTCAGATTCTGTCTCTCACAGTTGAAGTGTACCTATGATGGAAATTACAGACCTCTCATCTTTTTAAGTGGGTCAACTTGCACAATCGGTGGCTGTCCAAATACTTTTCTCTAACGTCCTAAGTGGATGCTGGGGACTCTGTAAGGACCATGGGGATTAGCGGCTCCGCAGGAGACTGGGCACAACTATAAAGAAAGCTTTTAGACTACTGGTGTGCACTGGCTCCTCCCACTAAGACCCTCCTCCAGACCTCAGTTAGATTCTTGTGCCCGGCCGAGCTGGATGCACACTAGGGGCTCTCCTGAGCACCTAGAAAGAAAGTATATTTAGGTTTTTTATTTTCAGTGAGATCTGCTGGCAACAGACTCACTGCAGCGAGGGACTAAGGGGAGAAGAAGCGAACCTACCTAACAGGTGGTAGTTTGGGCTTCTTAGGCTACTGGACACCATTAGCTCCAGAGGGATCGACCGCAGGACCCGACCTTGGTGTTCGTTCCCGGAGCCGCGCCGCCGTCCCCCTTACAGAGCCAGAAGCACGAAGAAGGTCCGGAAAATCGGCGGCAGAAGACTTCAGTCTTCACCAAGGTAGCGCACAGCACTGCAGCTGTGCGCCATTGCTCCTCATGTACACCTCACACTTCGGTCACTGATGGGTGCAGGGCGCTGGGGGGGGGGCGCCCTGAGGGCAATAAATAACACCTTGGCTGGCAAATATACATCATATATAGCCCTAGAGCAGTGGTGGGCAATTATTTCAGCTGAGGGGCCACTTGACATTTCCTGTCAGTATCCGAGGGCCACATACAAAATAGCAGCTCCCCCCACTTGCCAAAAATATAGGGACGTGGCTTCATGTGGAAGGGGTGTGGGCAAAAAATAATACAGATTCATATTAGGCTGCACAATAGTCTCCATTATTCAAATTGCGCCACACAGCGCCACTTACACACATTACACCAGGTAGAGCCCCTTTTACACACATTACGGCAGGTAGAGAGCCTTTTTACACATTAACATTTTATTTAGGATAATTATTGCGCAGCAAGCAAATTATCCAGTGTCTTATGGCCCCTGGGGAAAGGTTTGACACAGTGACAGAACACGGGGGGTGTGACACGGTGACAGAACATGGTGGGGGTGACACGGTGACAGAACACGGTGGGGGTGACACGGTGACAGAACACGGTGGGGGTGACACGGTGACAGAACACGGTGGGGAGGACACAGTGACAGAACACGGGGGGTGTGACACGGTGACAGAACACGGTGGGAGTGACACGGTGACAGAACACAGGGGGTGTGACACGGTGACAGAACACGGTGGGGGTGACACGGTGACAGAACACGGTGGGGGTGACACGGTGACAGAACACGGTGGGGGTGACACGGTGACAGAACACGGGGGTCACACGGTGACAGAACACGGGGGGTGACACAGTGACAGAACACGGTGGGGGTGACAGAACACGGGGGGTGTGACACGGTGACAGAACACGGGGAGGGGGGGTGACAGAACACGGGTGTGTGACACAGTGACAGAACAGGTGGGGGTGACACGGTGACAGAACACCGGGGGTGTGACACAGTAACAGAACACGGGGAGGGGCGGTGACAGTAACAGAACACGGATGTGTGACATGGTGACAGAACACGGGGATGTGACACAGTGAAAGAACACGGGGAGGGGGGGTGACAGTGACAGAACACGGTGGGGGTGACACGGTGACAGAACACGGGGAGGGGGGGTGACAGAACACGGATGTGTGACACGGTGACAGAACACGGGGGGTGTGACACAGTGACAGAACACGGTGGGGGTGACACAGTGACAGAACACGGGGGGGTGACACAGTGACAGAACACAGGGGGGGTGACACAGTGACAGAACACGGGGGGTGACACAGTGACAGAACACGGGGGGGTGACACAGTGACAGAACACAGGGGGGTGACACAGTGACAGGACACGGGGGGGGGTGACACAGTGACAGAACACGGTGGGGGTGACACAGTGACAGAACACGGGAGGGGTTGGTACAGTGAGCGCTAAAGATCTCTCCCCCAAACCTAGAACAGTCTGATGCCACTGCCCGCACACACAAATATACGCACACTATCACACACACTTTCTCACACACACACACACACACACACACACACACACACACACTTTCTTTCTCTCCCTTTTCCCATTAACTTACTGATCTGGCTGGCAGTGGCAGGATTCAGAATGGATCTGTAGTAGTCTGGCTCTTGTCCCGTGTAGCTCCGCCCCCTGAGGTCCTGTGTAGCCCCGCCCCCTCATCGGCATGTAGCCCCGCCCCCTTTATGGCTGAACACAGCCGTTGTCACTGGGGACTCTGGTGGCGGGAGGAGGAGGCTGCTACAACGCAGCAGGGGAGAGAGGCGCCGCCGGCAGCTTGGAGGTACTGCAGTGCAGAGCAATGACAAGCAGCTCAGCCGGTCGGGCCGCTTGTCATTGCTCGCTGGTGGGAGGCAGTGGGCCGGGCAGGATCGGTTTGCGGGCCGCATCCGGCCCGCGGGCCGTATTTTGCCCACCCCTACCCTAGAGGCTATATAGATGTAAAATTACCCCTGCCAGTATTACAGAAAAAGCGGGAGAAAGTCAGCTGAAAAGGGGGCGGGGCTTCTCCCTCAGCACACTGGCGCCATTTTTCCCTTACAGTTCCGCTGGAAGGAAGCTCCCTGGCTCTCCCCTGCAGTCTGAATACGACAGAAGGGTAAAAAAGAGAGGGGGGGCACTAAATTTAGGCGCACTATAGATAAGATATATATGTAATATATATATAAAAAGCAGCTATAGGGAAAACACTCATTGATACTTAGTGGGATCCCTGTGTTATATAGCGCTCTGGTGTGTGCTGGCATACTCTCTCTCTCTGTCTCTCCAAAGGGCTTTGTGGGGTCCTGTCCTCTGTCAGAGCATTCCCTGTGTGTTTGCGGTGTGTCGGTACGGCTGTGTCGACATGTTTGATGAGGAGACTTATGTGGAGGCGGAGCAGATGCCTGTAAATGTGATGTCACCCCCTGCGGGGTCGACACCTGAGTGGATGGTGCTGTGGAAGGAATTACGTGATAGTGTCGACTCCTTACATAAAAGGTTTGACGACATACCAAATGTGGGACAGCCGGCTTCTCAGCCTGTGTCTGCCCAGGCGTCTCAAAAACCATCAGGGGCTCTAAAACGCCCGCTACCTCAGATGGTTGACACAGATGTCGACACGGATACTGACTCCAGTGTCGACGACGATGAGACTAATGTAACTTCCAGTAGGGCCACACGTTACATGATTGAGGCAATGAAAAATGTGTTGCACATTTCTGATGTTACCCCCGGTACCACAAAAAAGGGTATAATGTTTGGAGAGAAAAAACTACCAGTAGCTTTTCCTCCATCTGAAGAGTTAAATGAAGTGTGTGAAGAAGCGTGGGCTTCCCCTGATAAAAAGCTGGTAATTTCTAAGAGGTTACTAATGGCGTACCCTTTCCCGCCAGAGGATAGGTCAAGCTGGGAAACATCCCCTAGGGTGGATAAAGCGCTCACATGCTTGTCAAAAAAGGTGGCACTACCGGATACGGCCGCCCTGAAGGAATCTGCTGATAGAAAGCAGGAGGCTATCCTGAAATCTATATATACACACACAGGTGTTATACTGAGACCGGCTATAGCTTCAGCCTGGATGTGCAGTGCTGCTGCTGCGTGGTCAGATTCCCTGTCAGATAATATAGATACCCTAGACAGGGACACTATATTGCTAAACGTAGAGCATATAAAAGACGCACTTTTATACATGAGGGATGCACAGAGGGATATTTGCCGGCTGGCATCCACAATTAGTGCAATGTCCATTTCTGCCAGGAGAGGGTTATGGACTCGGCAGTGGACAGGTGATGCAGATTCCAAACGACATATGGAAGTTCTGCCTTATAAGGGTGAGGAATTGTTCGGGGATAGTCTCTCGGACCTCGTTTCCATAGCAACAGCTGGGAAATCTACATTTTTACCCCATGTTCCCTCACAACCAAAGAAAGCACCGTATTATCAGGTACAGTCCTTTCGGCCCAATAGGGGCAAGCGGGTTAAAGGCGCGTCCTTTCTGCCCAGAGGCAGAGGTAGGGGAAAAAAGCTGCAGCATACAGCAAGTTCCCAGGAGCAAAAGTCCTCCCCCGCTTCCTCTAAGTCCACAGCATGACGCTGGGGCTCCACAGGCGGAGCCAGGTACGGTGGGGGCCCGTCTCAAAAATTTCAGCAATCAGTGGGCTCGCTCACGGGTGGATCCCTGGATCCTTCAAGTAGTATCTCAGGGGTACAAACTGGAATTCGAGACGTCTCCCCCCGCCGTTTCCTCAAATCTGCCTTGCAACCACTCCCTCAGGCAGGGAGGCAGTGTTACAGGCAATTCAAAAGCTGTATTCACAACAAGTGATAGTAAAGGTGCCCCTACTTCAACAAGGAAGGGGTTACTATTCCACAATGTTTGTGGTACCGAAACCGGACGGTTCGGTGAGACCCATTTTAAATTTGAAATCCTTGAACACATATATAAAAAAATTCAAGTTCAAGATGGAATCGCTCAGGGCGGTTATTGCAAGCCTGGACGAGGGAGATTACATGGTATCGCTGGACATCAAGGATGCTTAACTACATGTCCCCATTTACCATCCTCACCAGGAGTAACTCAGGTTTGTGGTACAAGATTGTCATTACCAATTCCAGACGTTGCCGTTCGGTCTCTCCACGGCTCCGAGGGTCTTTACCAAGGTAATGGCGGAAATGATGATACTCCTTCGAAGGAAGGGAGTTTTAATTATCCCGTACTTGGACGATCTCCTGATAAAGGAGAGGTCCAGAGAGCAGTTGTTGGTAGCACTATCTCGGGAAGTGCTACAACAGCACGGCTGGATTCTAAACATTCCAAAGTCACAGCTGGTCCCTACGACACGCCTGCTATTCCTAGGGATGGTTCTGGACACAGAACAGAGAAAAGTGTTTCTCCCGGAGGAGAAGGCCAAGCAGCTGTCATCTCTAGTCAGAGGCCTCCTAAAACCAAAACAGGTGTCGGTGCATCATTGCACGCGGATCCTGGGAAAAATGGTAGCTTCCTACAAAGCGATTCCATTCGGCAGGTTTCATGCAAGAACCTTTCAGTGGGACCTGTTGGACAAGTGGTCCGGATCGCATCTTCAGATGCATCGTCTGATAACCCTGTCTCCAAGGACAAGGGTGTCTCTGCTGTGGTGGCTGCAGAGTGCTCATCTTCAAGAGGGCCGCAGATTCGGCATACAGGACTGGGTCCTGGTGACCACGGATGCCAGCCTTCGAGGCTGGGGAGCAGTCACACAGGGAAGAAACTTCCAAGGACTATGGTCAAGTCAGGAGACTTCCCTGCACATAAATATTCTGGAACTAAGGGCCATTTACAATGCCCTAAGTCAGGCAAAACCCCTGCTTCAAAACCAGCCGGTACTGATCCAGTCAGACAACATCACGGCGGTCGCCCATGTAAATCGACAGGGCGGCACGAGAAGCAGGACGGCGATGGCAGAAGCCACAAGGATTCTCCGATGGGCGGAAAATCACGTGTTAGCACTGTCAGCAGTGTTCATTCCGGGAGTGGACAACTGGGAAGCAGACTTCCTCAGCAGGCACGACCTCCACCCGGGAGAGTGGGGACTTCATCCAGAAGTCTTTCAAATGATTGTAAACCAGTGGGAAAAACCACAGGTGGACATGATGGCGTCCCGCCTAAACAAAAAGCTAGAAAAATATTGCGCCAGGTCGAGAGACCCGCAGGCGATAGCTGTGGACGCTCTGGTAACACCGTGGGTGTACCGATCGGTTTATGTGTTCCCTCCTCTTCCTCTCATACCAAAGGTACTGAGGATAATAAGGAGAAGAGGAGTAAGAACTATACTCATTGTTCCGGATTGGCCAAGAAGAGCGTGGTATCCGGAACTTCAAGAAATGATGTCAGAGGACCCATGGCCTCTACCGCTCAGACAAGACCTGCTGCAGCAGGGGCCCTGTCTGTTCCAAGACTTACCGCGGCTGCGTTTGACGGCATGGCGGTTGAACACCGGATCCTGAAGGAAAAGGGCATTCCGGAGGAAGTCATTCCTACGCTGATTAAAGCTAGGAAAGAAGTAACCGCAAACCATTATCACCGCATATGGCGAAAATATGTTGCGTGGTGTGAGGCCAGGAAGGCCCCAACAGAAGAATTTCAGCTGGGCCGGTTCCTGCACTTCCTACAGTCAGGGGTGACTATGGGCCTAAAATTGGGTTCCATTAAGGTTCAGATTTCGGCTCTATCGATTTTCTTCCAGAGAGAATTGGCTTCACTACCTGAAGTTCAGACTTTTGTTAAGGGAGTGCTACATATTCAGCCCCCTTTTGTGCCTCCAGTGGCACCTTGGGATCTCAACGTGGTGTTGGATTTCCTAAAGTCACATTGGTTTGAGCCACTGAAAACCGTGGATTTGAAATATCTCACGTGGAAAGTGGTCATGTTATTGGCTTTGGCTTCGGCCAGGCGTGTTTCAGAATTGGCGGCTTTGTCATGTAATAGCCCTTATCTGATATTCCATATGGATAGGGCAGAATTGAGGACTCGTCCCCAGTTTCTCCCCAAAGTGGTATCAGCTTTTCATCTGAACCAACCTATCGTGGTATATACGATACGTGGTATACCATTCAACCAGCGCCTTACTAAACAGTGGTATTATTTCGTTTATCAGGGGTCCTGCGTCTCCTTTAGACCTTCCCGTGTGTAGGGAGGTTCTCAGACCTCAATCACGTGTTCAGTACCGTGAAAAAGAAATGAATGCAAAATAGTGTGATACCATTTAAAAATTTATAACACACAAAGTTTAAAAAACAATTAGAAGAATACACCACGCATGTGGTAAATACATGAATAAAACACTCTGGGTCTTCGACAGAAGGTAGGCTAATTACCAGATGTATGAAGAAACAAGCTCATATAGATGTAGTTTGGATGCAAGTCCAAAACAGGGGAAATCACCAGGCTGCAGCACCGGGGTTCCTCAATGGCAAGGTTCTCACATCAGCCGTGTTAGTCTCCTCTCCTTGTCGTCCACACCAGGCAGAAGTCCCGAATGGAGCACCTACGCGTTACGACCCTCCTATCGTGGTGCCTGCGGCTACAAATGACTTGGAGGCTTCCAAGTTGTTGGATGTAGTCAGGGCCCTGAAAATTTATGTTTCCAGGACAGCTGGAGTCAGAAAGACTGACTCGCTCTTTATCCTGTATGCGCCCAACAAGTTGGGTGCACCTGCTTCAAAGCAGACTATTGCTCGCTGGATATGTAGTACGATTCAGCTTGCACATTCTGCGGCTGGACTGCCGCATCCTAAATCAGTAAAAGCCCATTCCACGAGGAAAGTGGGCTCTTCTTGGGCGGCTGCCCGAGGGGTCTCGGCTCTTCAACTTTGCCGAGCTGCAACTTGGTCAGGGGCAAACACGTTTGCAAAATTCTACAAATTTGATACCCTGGCTGAGGAGGACCTTGAGTTCTCTCATTCGGTGCTGCAGAGTCATCCGCACTCTCCTGCCCATTTGGGAGCTTTGGTATAATCCCCATGGTCCTTACGGAGTCCCCAGCATCCACTTAGGACGTTAGAGAAAATAAGAATTTACTCACCGGTAATTCTATTTCTCATAGTCCGTAGTGGATGCTGGGCGCCCATCCCAAGTGCGGATTGTCTGCAATACTTGTATATAGTTATTGCTTAACTAAAGGGTTATTATTGAGCTATCTGTTGAGACTGAGGCTCAGTTGTTATCATGCTGTTAACTGGGTATTGTATCACGAGTTATACGGTGTGATTGGTGTGGCTGGTATGAGTCTTACCCGGGATTCAAAATCCTTCCTAATTGTGTCAGCTCTTCCGGGCACAGTATCCTAACTGAGGTCTGGAGGAGGGTCTTAGTGGGAGGAGCCAGTGCACACCAGTAGTCTAAAAGCTTTCTTTATAGTTGTGCCCAGTCTCCTGCGGAGCCGCTAATCCCCATGGTCCTTACGGAGTCCCCAGCATCCACTACGGACTATGAGAAATAGAATTACCGGTGAGTAAATTCTTATTTTTTGCCTCACTGTACACACACTAAAGGTTTTTAAAGTGCCAGGCTCCAGTGGACCCGATCTATACCCCATGGTACTAAAGTACAAGACCCCAGTATCCACTACGGACTAGGAGAAAGGAAATTACCGGTAGATATCAAATTCCTATTTTAATTAAAATAAGAAGTAAATTACAATTAAGATGGGTACACACTAGGATATTCGACCGATTTCAGCCAGTTCAGAACAATATAGTCTAGTGTGTACAGGCAGCACGTCGCTCGATGCTCACTCCCATGGGTCGTCTGCAACATCGCCCGTCAGACCTGCATGCAGGTCCGACGGGCCATAACACAGACGAGCCGCCACCGTCGAACCTGACATTGTGTGCATGCACTTGCCGATGCTGGGGTCCCGTCGTAAACGATGTTGCATCGAGCGTACATCGTTTTAATGTGTACATAGCCTTACTGTTACAGATACTCACCCAGTGCTTTGCATCACAGTAGACCGACTATGGGGTCTACTCTTGAAGCAGTGAAAAGTGTGGAGAAATTGCTCATGGCAACCAATCAACACTGAAGTAACATTTATAATTTGCATACTATACAATTGTAGGGAGCAGCTGATTGGTTGCCATGGGAAACTTCTCCACAGGCTCAATTCTCCACTCTTTGCACTGCTTCATGAATAGAGCCCTATAAACTGTATAGGGGCACAGGTAACTTACTTTAACTGCCTTTTTTTTTTCTTTTTTCTCTTTTTTTTTATCCTAGGGTCAGAGTAAAATATGAGCTGAACAATAAGCAAGAACAGTAATGGTGTCCATTTTGTTGAAGTCAAAGTTAACTTAAACATAGTAAAATCATTGCAAAAATGCGTTAGTATGCAGAGTGCTGTTTGTTTATAACGTGAGCATTAAGTGGGACTGTCTTATTATTCTTTATTTATACCACAAGGTTTCTTTAAAAGTTTTTTCCTCCTTGTAACAGACAGAATTGTCGGTGAGGGGAGCAGGATTCTCTGAGCAATCGGAAGCCACACTTATAGGCCCTACGCACTGGGCGATAATACTCAACGATATGAACGATCTCGTTCATTAATGAACAAGATACCGTTCATATCTTTGAGTGTGGAGGCACCAGCGATGAACGATGCGCAGCCCCGCACTCATTCATCGCTGGTGCCCCGTCGCCTGTGCATGCAGGCCAATATGGACGATCTCGTCCATATTTGCCTGCACTTCTATGGAGCCGGGTGACGGGGGGAGTGAAGAAACTTCACTCCCCCCGTCACTGCCCCCCCACCACTGGGTCGCCCGTCGGCCGTATCCGCCGTAGGGCAGCTCAGCGGCGGATCGCTCAATGTGTAGGGCCGTTAAGTGCACCCTACTAGTAATCCTACGCAGTGCGCCTAAGATGGCTGCCGCACCTGGTACCTTGTGAGGGTGGAATACACGGGTGGTCTTCAGTATGCCGGCTGTCGGGATCCCGGCGTACAGTATACCGGCGCCGGAATCCCGGCAGCCGGCATACCGACACTTATTCTCCCTCGTGGGGGTCCATGACCCCCTGGAGGGAGAATAAAATAGCGTGGTGCGCGTAGCGCGCCACCGTGCCCACAAGGGGCTCATTTTCGCTCGCCACACTGTCGGTAAGCCGGCAGTCGGGCTCCCGGCGCCGGTATGCTGGTCGCTGGGAGCTTGACCGCCAGCATACCATACCACACCCGAATACACTGCCCCTGGAGGTTATTACCCAAAATGCCTACACCAATCATGCATTATTGTTTCTGTGTGTTTTGGGGTTTTTTTGTGTTTTTTTTATTGTCTGTGTGGTTTATCTTTTGATGTAATACTTAAATCTTCTGTATTATGTGCACTGTTCTAGTTGGCGCCGCGGATGGCTGCCTCGGTGCTGCTCTGCCAAGCAGCCTTCGTTTTTAGTCTTGCATGTATAATATGTCTAATATGTCAAGTCTATTGTACAGTTGCAATGTGCAGTATCAACTCATACGTATAATGTTTGTAATGTATGCTACGTTTTCCCCCCTTCTTATGCTATGTATTCCCCCTTCATGTTGCTGCTTGGCGATGCATTGTACCACAAAGAATTCCTAGTGTACGTGAGTACACCTGGCCAATAAAGCTGATTCTGATTCTGTTAATATACATTTTGTTGCCAAATAAAGTGAAACATTTGAAGGAATTTAATTACAACTTATGTTAATTTGAGAGCATCAGGATTCCAAAATACTAGTAAATACGTATGAATTGTGCTACTCAATGGCAAAGTGACTAGCATTGCTACTCACAGCACAGGTTCATGGGTTCAATTCCCAACTAAGTCCTTATCTGTGTGGGGTTTGCATCTTCTCCTCATGTTTGCATGGGATTCCTCTAGGTGTGCTGTTTTCCTCCCCCACTCCAAAACATATTTTGGTAGGTTAATTAACTGCTAAATTTACCTTGGGTTCGGTCAGGCCCGGCGCTAACCGCTCAGCAAAGGAATGCAGTGCAGGTAGGCGCCAGGGGTGAGAGGCGCTCTACCCACTCTGCATCCCTGTGCTGAGTTGCCCTGCTGATGCCGGCTGCTGCGCCTGTCACACTGTACGACAGGCAGCGGCGCCGGCATCATGAAGCCTCCGTCCTCTCCCCTCCCTGTTACAGACTCACCGCAATGTGCTGGCTGGATCTAAAAGGGGGCGGACCTACACAGGGATAAGGGGGTGGAGCTACACGGGACCAAGCTGCAGTTGCAACACAGAAGGACTAGTTGCCAGGTTTCTTTATGTAAGTGGCTGGAAAGAGTGAGTGAAAGTGTGTGTGAGTGTATATGTATACAGTATGTGTGTATGTGACTGTATGTACAGTATGTACGTGGTGTATGTGTGACAGTGCAGTATAATGTGTGTAAGCATCACCGCTTCAGGGGGCGTTGCGTCTTGTATAAGCGTCACTGGTACAGAGGGCATTATGTGTGCAAGCGTCACTGGTAAAGGGGGGTGTTACGTGTGTAAGCGTCACTGGTACAGGGGGTGTTACGTGTGTAAGCGTCACTGGTACAGGGGGCGTTACGTGTCTAAGCGGAACTGGTACAGGGGGCGTTACGTGTCTAAGCGGAACTGGTACAGAGGGCGTTATGTGTGTAAGCGGCACTGGTACAGGGGGTGTTACGTGTGTAAGCATCACTGGTACAGTGGGCGTTACGTGTGTAAGCGGAACTGCTACAGGGGGCGTTACGTGTCTAAGCGGAACTGGTACAGGGGGCGTAACGTGTGTAAGCGGCACTGGTACAGGGGGCGTTACGTATGTAAGCGGCACTGGTACAGGGGGCGTTACGTGTGTAAGCGGCACTGGTACAGGGGCCGTTACGTGTGTAAGCGGCACTGCTACAGGTGGCATTACGTGTGTAAGCGGAACTGGTACAGGGGGCGTTACGTGTGTAAGCGGCACTGGTACATGGAGCGTTACGTGTGTAAGCGTCACTGGTACAGGGGGCGCTGCGTGTGTAAGCGCCACTGGTACAATGGGCGCTACGTGTGTAAGCGTCACTGGTACAGGGGGCGTTGCGTGTGTAAGCGTCACTGGTACAGGGGGCGTTACATGTGCAAGAGTCATTGCAACAGGGTGAGATACGTGTGCAAGCGTCAATGCTACAGGGTGCGTTACGTGTGTAAGCATCACTGCTGCAGGGGGCGTCACGTGTGTAAGCATCACTGCGTCTTGTATAAGCGTCACTGGTACAGGGGGCGTTAGGTGTGTAAGCATCACTACTGCAGGGGGCTTTACGTGTGTAAGTCTCACTACTACAGGGAGCATTATGTGTGCTGTCCCTTTGTAAAGTATGGGAGGGTGCAAATTTATAGTTTGCAGGGGGGCGCCGAACACCTTAGCACCGGCCCTGGTTTCGGTGTTGTGGAATTTAAGCTCCAGTGGAGCAAGGACTAACGGAAATAACAAATATACTGTATACAGCACTGTATAATTAGTGGCACTATAGAAATATATGGTAATAATAAATCAAGATTTCTAGTGACAAAAGTGGAATGTTCTAGGAAATAAAAACAACAGGTCATATATTAGGCCTAGCAGTAATACACTACTGATGTGTGATTAGCAGGCTGTGTGTTTCAGGAACCATGCTTGTGAGTAGTGGATGGTATAAATGTGTGTGGCTGCATGGTTCAACATATCAACAACACCTCATAACTAGGCTTGCCACACTATCCCTTTAAACCGGGCTACTCATGAAGTACACAGGTTCTGTGGCTGGCTGGCTGTCTTCAAGCCCGTATTTCAGCTGGTTTTAATCAGCTAGAGAACCTGTGTAATTCATAAGTGTCAAGGTTTAAAGGAATAGTATGGAAAGCCTGCCCATATCAACTATATTGCAACAACTGGGTCTTTTTTTTAAATCACAGTATGACTATAATCTATGGAATATGACAGCTTGATGTGCTTCCCTTACCAATACAAATGAGAAGTGGCCATGTTTGGTGAGTCTCAGAGCATGATATTAAGCTTACGTAGCAGCTTATTTGCCAGTTTATGAGAGTGTGTTTGGAAAGCAGTCTGGTTTGGTGATGAGGAGACACCAACTGATCCGCCCAATCCAGTGCCACAGCCAATCAAAAGTGCTGGTTGTAGTCAGTGTAAAACCCACTGCATGTAACAGGCTGTGTCGCGCTGCTGAGCTACAATATTATTTTTAACTGTTGAGTAACAGACTGTAGCACGGTTATTATCTGCATTACGAAACAACTACCAAACACTTTGCTCTTTACATTTAGTAGTTACACAGTTCATGGTGTTTAAAGGAATGAGAGCCATGGTCTTCAACCTTTTCTAAATTATAGATGTGATGATGACCTCCTCCCACATAGCAATGAGCTGAAAGCCATACATATGGAAAATATATGAATCCTCTGCTTAATAACTTAGTAATTTTTATATATATATATATATATATATATATATGCTTACTATGATATCACTTTAAAACAGGACACCTATGATTTACACAGGTTCTGTGGCTGCTGACTTCAAGCCTGTATTTCACCTGGTTTTAATCAGCCACAAAACCTGTGTAATCCATCAGTGCCCCGGTTTAAATGGATAGTATGTTAAGCCCAAACCATACATTCTACAATTATGAAGGCGATCCATTTGTTATTGGTGGATCGCATAGATAATTGTACTTTGTATTTGCGTGACCAATCCCAAAATATTGGTCGGTCATGCCAAATCATCCACCATGTCCTGCTGATGCAGTATATTTGGAGTTGCAAGTCTGCCAAATCTGGCTGTGTATGCACTGCTGCAGCTGACCAACAGACATTTCCTCTGCACGAGTGCGCCCAATTAGTCCATAGGTTCTCTCACAGGTGATTAGTTTAAGGGTGCTTGCACCTGGGTAGCCAGGTGCAGTGAGCTGCACTTCAGTCATCTAGCATTGAATAATTAAGAATGCATGTCAGAAGGGTTTATTATAAATATATAATTTATTCTAATTTCAGAGGATGACTGTTTCACACACAAGTAGATAGCGGTCACCTTATAAACACATTTACCAACATTCCCAATAGTCTCAGGCTTATTTTCAGACAACATACAAGTGTTACTAGGGGGCACTGGCGTTTCTATAACTGGAGCAATGTGTGCGGTGCGCGCAGGTACCTGGGTCCAGGCGATGTACTCACTGCACCCATATTTTAATAATTACCGCTCCAGAGTCCTGCGTCTGGGGCTGCAGCTGATGCGAAAATCACACCCAAAATGCGCACCGCGCATGCACAGTAGTGAAATTGGCCTCCAGTACATGGCGGGCGCCATGTTTCCGGAGACCTGAGTGTGCGCATTAGATTCTGGCATTGTGCCGGAGACTACTGCGCCATACAGAGGAGGGGGCCCACCCCTAGCTGCACAAGGGCCCACTCCTCTGTTAAAACGTCCCTGCTAAGGGGTATATGTATGAAACCTTCTAAAGAGTGGAGACGTTGCCAATAGCAACCAATCAGCTGCTACCTAACTTTTTATAGAATGTACTTGAAAACTGCTATCTAGAAGGCGATTGGTTGCCATATTTGTATGAAGTGAAAATGCCAGTTATTACATTGACAGTGAATAAGGCACATTGCTCGGATTAGATAAACTGGGTTCTGAATTATTAAGACTAAAGCACAATTTATTTACGTGGTGTTACTGTTTAGAATGGTTTAAAGTCACTATTCACTTTAACCTTCTGTATGTTCCACTAGCAGCTGATATCTGGCACCTGTTGCTGACAGGTAATGAATACTCATCTTGACATGCCTGGTTTATGTTAAGCAGCAGGGACACTCATCCCCACCCACTCTGTGTACTCCTCGGGGCATGATTCCATATCATGTCCATATGTGATGGTTTCCTCTACTCTGGGCATGCAGAAATGATAATAAGCAAATGGCCGTACAGCAGTCTGCATCATTAGGTTATGTGTTTTGTTGCTTTTCTGGGAAAATGAGTCAGTAATGCAGAATTAATTATTTAACATACTAAATAGCTTCACAAAAATGTCCTAGTCTTGCTAATAGCAAAACGGTTTCATACCGTACTTTGTCTGAAAATGACCATTTCACTTGTGCAGTCTTGTCAAGCTTACATGTTTATATTGTAGTCCCATTTATTCCAGGAACTTGGCATGCTCAGCGCTCTGTGAGCTGCCTGCATGCCCCCTCTCCCTCTATCTCCTGTAAATAGACGCTGTGTGCATGCACACAATGGGTGTGGTATAAGTAGATAGACACCACATGTCAGACAGTTAAAAAGTCTACAGGGTGAAAAGGTAGACATGGAAAAAGTAGACAGTACAAAAGGTCGACAGTGTCAAAAGGTCGACATGAAATTTGTCGACATAAAAAATGTAGACACTTTTTTTTTTTTTTTGTGCATTTTTGAGGCTTGTGTGGATAGTTTTGTCATCTGAGACCCCAGTTGTAGAAAGGCATCCGCTTCGGGCTCAGTAGCTTCCTGGTGTATAACCAACTTTATGCCGATAAGGATAAAGTCTGACAAATTCCAAAAACATGTAAAATAAAAAACTGAGTCTACCTTTTGTTATGTCGACCATTTTCATGTGTATCTTTTGACCCTGTCTATCTTTTGTACTGTGTACTTTTTCCATGTCTACCTTTTCACCCTGTTGACCTTTTGACCCTGTTGACTTTTTAACTGTCTAAGTCAGTGATTTTCAACCTTTTTAAAGTCGCGGCACACTAAACAAGATTTCAAAATGCTGAGGCACACCATCAAAAAATAAGATTTTTCTCACCGGTAAATCTATTTCACGTAGTCCGTAGTGGATGCTGGGGACTCCGTAAGGACCATGGGGATTAGCGGCTCCGCAGGAGACTGGGCACAACTAAAGAAAGCTTTAGGACTACCTGGTGTGCACTGGCTCCTCCCACTAAGACCCTCCTCCAGACCTCAGTTAGGATACTGTGCCCGGAAGAGCTGACACAATAAGGAAGGATTTTGAATCCCGGGTAAGACTCATACCAGCCACACCAATCACACCGTATAACTCGTGATACTATACCCAGTTAACAGTATGATAACAACTGAGCCTCTCAACAGATGGCTCAACAATAACCCTTTAGTTAGGCAATAACTATATACAAGTATTGCAGACAATCCGCACTTGGGATGGGCGCCCAGCATCCACTACGGACTACGAGAAATAGATTTACCGGTGAGTAAAATCTTATTTTCTCTAACGTCCTAAGTGGATGCTGGGGACTCCGTAAGGACCATGGGGATTATACCAAAGCTCCCAAACGGGCGGGAGAGTGCGGATGACTCTGCAGCACCGAATGAGCAAACTCTAGGTCCTCCTCAGCCAGGGTATCAAACTTGTAGACTCTTGCAAGAGTGTTTGAACCCGACCAAGTAACAGCTCGGCAAATTTGTAAAGCCGAGACCCCTCGGGCAGCCGCCCAAGAAGATCCCACTTTCCTCGTGGAATGGGCTTTCACAGATTTAGGGTGCGGCAGTCCAGCCGCAGAATGTGCAAGTTGAATCGTGCTACAGATCCAGCGAGCAATAGTCTGCTTAGAAGCAGGAGCACCCAGCTTGTTGGGTGCATACAGGATAAATAGCGAGTCAGTTTTCCTGACTTCAGCCGTCCTGGAAACATATACTTTTCAGGGCCCTGACTACGTCCAGAAACTTGGAATCCTCCAAGTCCCAAGTAGCCGCAGGCACCACAATAGGTTGGTTCACATGAAAAACTGCTACCACCTTAGGAAGGAATTGGGAACGAGTCCTCAATTCCGCCTTATCCATATAAAATACCGATAAGGGCTTTTGACAAAGGCCCACAGCATGACCACTTTCCACGTGAGGTATTGTAGCTCCACGGATTTAAGTGGCTCAACTCAATGCGACTTCAGGAAATCCAACACTACGTTGAGATCCCACGGTGCCACTGGAGGCACAAACGGGGGCTGACTATGCAGCACTCCCTTAACAACAGTCTGAACTTCAGGCAGTGAAGCCAGTTCTATTTTTGGAAGAAAATCGATAGAGCCGAAATCTGGACCTTAATGGTACCCAATTTTAGGCCCATAGTCACCTCTGACTTGTAGGAAGTGCAGAAATCGACCTAGCTGAAATTCCTCCTTTGGGGCCTTACTGGCCTCACAGCACGCAACATATTTCCGCCATATGCGGTAATAATGGTTTTCGTTCACTTATTTCCTAGCTTTAAATAGCGTAGGGATAACTTCCTCCGGAATGCCCTTTTCCTTCAGGATCCGGCGTTCAACCGCCATGCCGTCAAACGCAGCCGCGGTACGTCTTGGACCAGACAGGCCCCCTGCCGCAGCAGGTCCTGTCTGAGCGGCAGAGGCCATGGGTCCTCTGAGATCATTTCTTGGAGTTCTGGGTACCAAGCTCTTCTTGGCCACTCGGAACAATGAGTATAGTTCTTACTCCTCTCCTTCTTATTATTCTCATTACCCTGGGTATGAGAGGCAGAGAAGGGAACACATACACCGACTGGAACACCCACGGTGTTACCAGAGCGTCCACAGCTATCGCCTGAGGGTCCCTTGACCTGGCGCAATATCTTTGTAGCTTTGTGTTGAGGCGGGACGCCATCCTGTCCACCTGTGGCCTTTCCCCACGGTGTACAATCATTTGGAAGACTTCTGGATGAAGTCCCCACTCTCCCGGGTGGAGGTCGTGTCTGCTGAGAAAGTCTGCTTCTCAGTTGTCCACTCCGGGAATGAGCACTGCTGACAGTGCTAACACATGATTTTCCGCCCATCGGAGAATCCTTGTGGCTTTTGCCATCGCCATCCTGCTTCTTGTGCCGCCCTGTCGGTTTACATGAGCGACCGCCGTGATGTTGTCTGACTGGATCAGCACCGGCCGGTGTTGAAGCAGGGGTCTAGCCTGACTTAGGGCATTGTAAATGGCCCATAGTTCCAGAACATTTATGTGTAGGGAAGTCTCCTGACTTTTCCATAGGCCTTGGAAGTTTCTTCCCTGTGTGACTGCCCCCCAGCCTTGAAGGCTGGCATCCGTGGTCACCAGGACCCAGTCCGGTATGCCGAATCTGCGGCCCCCTAGAAGATGAGCACTCTGCAGTCACCACCACAGCGACACCCTAGCCCTTGGAGACAGGGTTATCCGCCGATGCATCTGAGGATGCGACCCGGACCACTTGTCCAACAGATCCCACAGGAAGATCCTTGCATGGGACTTGGCGAATGGAAATTCTTCGTAAGAAGCTACCATCTTTCCCAAGGCTCGCGTGCATTGATGCACCGATACCTGTATTTGTATTAGGAGGTCTCCGTCTAGAGACGCCAACTCCTTGGACTTCTCCTCCGGGAGAAACCCTTTTTATCCTGTTCTGTGTCCAGAACCATACCCAGGAACAGTAGACGCGTCATAGGAACCAGCTGCGACTTTGGAATATTCAGAATCCAGCCGTGCTGTTGTAGCACTTCCCGAGATAGTGTTATTCCGACGAACAACTGCTCCCTGGACCTCGCCTTTATAAGGAGATCGTCCAAGTACGGGATAAGTACTTCGACCATTACCTTGGTAAATACCCTCGGTGCCGGGGACAGACCAACGGCAACGTCTGGAATTGGTAATGACAATCCTGTACCACAATTTTGAGGTACACCTGGTGAAGAGGGTAAATAGGGACATGCAGGTAAGTATCCTTGATGTCCAGTGATACCCTGAAATTTTCCAGGCTTGCAATAATCGCCCTGAGCGATTCCATTTTGAAATTGAACCTTCGTATATAAGTGTTCAAGGATTTCAATTTTAGAATGGGTCTCACCGAACCGTCTGGTTTCGGTACCACAACATTTTGGAATAGTAACCCCGGCCTTGTTGAAGGAGGGGTACCTTGATTTCACCTGCTGGAAGTACAGCTTGTGAATTGCCGCCAGTACTACCTTTCTCCGAGGGCAGCAGGCAAGGCTGATGTGAGGCAACGGCGAGGGGGAGTCGTCTCGAACTCCAGCCTGTATCCCTGTGATACTACTTGCAGAACCTAGGGATCCACCTGTGGGCAAGCCCACTGGTCCCTGCAGTTCCCGAGACGCGCCCCCACCGCACCTGTCTCCACCTGTGGAGCCCCAGCGTCATGCGGTGGACTCAGAGGAAGCGAGGGAAGATATTTGATCCTGGGAACTGGCTGACTGGTGCAGCTTTTTCCTTCTTCCCTTGTCTCTGTGCAGAAAGGAAGCGCCTTTGACCCGCTTGCTTTTCTGAAGCCGAAAGGACTGTACCTGAAAATACGGTGCTTTCTTAGGCTTTTGTGAGGAAACCTGAGGTAAAAAAATTTCTTCCCTGCTGTTGCTGTGGATACGAGGTCCCAGAGACCATCCCCAAACAATTCCTCACCCTTATAAGGCAGAATCTCCATGTGCCTTTTAAATGCAGCATCACCTGTCCACTGCCGGGTTTCTAATACCCTCCTGGCTGAATGGACATTGCATTAATTCTGGATGCCAG
Organism: Pseudophryne corroboree; assembly: GCF_028390025.1. NCBI lineage: Eukaryota > Metazoa > Chordata > Amphibia > Anura > Myobatrachidae > Pseudophryne > Pseudophryne corroboree. The sequence goes on from NC_086449.1 coordinate 206,024,982, forward strand.
CCGGCAAATATCCCTCTGTGCATCCTTTATATATAAGACAACGTCTTAAATATGCTCAATGTTAGCAAAATATTATCCCTGTCTTAGCGTATTAATATTATCTGACAGGGTATCAGACCACGCTGCAGCAGCACTATTTATGCTGAGGCAATTGCAGGTTTCAGTATATAACCTGAGTGTGTAAATACAGACTTCAGGATCGCCTCCTGCTTTTTATCAGCAGGTTCCTTCAAGGTGGCCGTATCCTAAGACGGCAGTGCCACCTTTTGACAACGTGTGAGCGCCTTATCCACCCTAAGGGATATCTCCCAACGTGACCTATCCTCTGGCGGGAAAGGGTACGCCATCAGTAACTTTTTAGAAATTACCAGTTTCTTATCGGGGGAAACCACACTTCTTTACACACTTCATTCATACATCTGATGGGGGAACAAAACACTGGCTGCTTTTTCTCCCCAAAAATAAAACCCCTTTTATGTGGTACTTGGGTTCATGTCAGAAAATGCGTAACACATTTTTCATTGCCGAGATCATGTAACGGATGTTCCTAGTGGATTGTGTATATGTCTCAACCTCGTCGACACTGGAGTCAGACTCCGTGTCGACATCTGTGTCTGCCATCTGAGGTAACGGGCGTTGTTTGAGCCCCTGATGGCCTTTGAGACGCCTGGGCAGGCGCGGGCTGAGAAGCCGGCTGTCCCACAGCTGTTACGTCATCCAGCCTTTTATGTAAGGAGTTGACACTGTCGGTTAATACCTTCCACCTATCCATCCACTCTGGTGTCGGCCCCACAGGGGACGACATCCCATTTATCGGCCTCTACTCCGCCTCCACGCAACCTTCCTCATCCAACATGTCGACACAGCCGTACCGACACACAGCACACACACAGGGAATGCTCTGACTGAGGACAGGACCCCACAAAGTCCTTTGGGGAGACCGAGAGAGAGTATGCCAGCACACACCAGAGCGCTATATAATGCAGGGATTAACACTATAACTGAGTGATTTTTCCCCAAATAGCTGCTTGTATACATATATTGCGCCTATATTTAGTGCCCCCCCTCTCTTTTTAACCCTTTGAGCCTGAAAACTACAGGGGAGAGCCTGGGGAGCTGTCTTCCAGCTGCACTGTGAAGAGAAAATGGCGCCAGTGTGCTGAGGGAGAAGCCCCGCCCCTTTTTCGGCGGACTTTCTCCCGCTTTTTCTGGAATACTGGCAGGGGTAATTTTACATCTATATAGCCTCTAGGACTATATATGATGTAGATGTGCCAGCCAAGGTGTCATATATTGCCCTCAGGGCGCCCCCCCCCCAGTGCCCTGCACCCATCAGTGACCGGAGTGTGAGGTGTACATGAGGAGCAATGGCGCACAGCTGCAGTGCTGTGCGCTACCTTGGTGAAGACCGAAGTCTTCTGCCGCCGATTTTCCGGACTCTTCATGCTTCTGGCTCTGTAAGGGGGACGGCGGCGCGGCTCCGGGAACGAACACCAAGGTCGGGTCCTGCGGTCGATCCCTCTGGAGCTAATGGTGTCCAGTAGCCTAAGAAGCCCAAACTACCACCTGTTAGGTAGGTTCGCTTCTTCTCCCCTTAGTCCCTCGCTGCAGTGAGTCTGTTGCCAGCAGATCTCACTGTAAAATAAAAAAACCTAAATATACTTTCTTTCTAGGAGCTCAGGAGAGCCCCTAGTGTGCATCCAGCTCAGCCGGGCACAAGAATCTAACTGAGGTCTGGAGGAGGGTCTTAGTGGGAGGAGCCAGTGCACACCAGGTAGTCCTAAAGCTTTCTTTAGTTGTGCCCAGTCTCCTGCGGAGCCGCTAATCCCCATGGTCCTTACGGAGTCCCCAGCATCCACTTAGGACGTTAGAGAAATATATAATAACAAATATCAAGATATATTACATGCACTGGCCCACTTGCAGTAATAAAACACATTTTCCCCCACAGCATTTAAACACTCTGTCCCCACAGTAATTACACATTATGCCCCCACATTAATAAAACAAATGCACTGGCCCTCACAGTAATGGCACACATTGGCCCCCACACTAATGATACTTATTGACCGCCACAGCAATTACAAATATTGGCCCCTAATGTAATAAAATAAATAAAAATACTGACCCCCTACAGCAGCTATTCCAACGCCAGCAGCGCGAGTGTCTGCCAGGGAGCAGGGAGCAGCAGCGATGAGCAGGAAGTAACTCGGCAGAGGCAGACGGAGGGGAAGGAGACGTGCGTGACCTATGAAGTCACGCTGCATCTCTACAGGTCACGAACCGGGCTGTGTTGGGGCAACTCAGGAGATCCCAGCGCTGCCCGAGTGAGGTGACAATGGGCATCTCTGGCGGCACATTTGCCGCGGCACAGCGGTTGAAAAACGCTGGTCTAAGTGGTCTATTCATGAAGCAGTGAAAAGAGCAGAGAAGTTGCCCATGGCAACCAACCAGCATTGAAGTAACATTTATAATTTGCATACTATACAATTGTACGGAGCAGCTGATTGGTTGCCATGGGCAACCTCTCCACTCTTTTCACTGCTTCATGAATAGACTCCTAAATGTGCATACACACGGTGAGATATTGTCTATGCCCGATTTTGACTATGCGATTTCCCTTGAACTCCCCCAAAGCCCAGAAGCACTGATATTTTCTATATACACGGTGCGATTTTGACTATGGCATACACTGAACTAGACACAGTCAAGATTATTATTATTTTTTGCGATACTGATCCCGTGGGGCCGCGTATCAGTATCGCAAGATGTGTACACAGGGTGCGATTTGCACTAACTTTCCTTACGATTTTGACTATATAGTCAAAATTGTAAGGTTACATCGCACCGTGTGTATGCACCTTAACATGTGGTGTCTATCTATTGACTGTCTAACTAGACACAGTCTATCTATCAACCGGATACTGCACACAGTGGGGGTCATTCCGAGTTGTTCGCTCTGTATTTTTTTTCGCATCGCAGCGGTTTTCCGCTCAGTGCGCATGCGCAATGTCCGCAGTGCGACTGCGCCAAGTAAATTTGCTATGCAGTTAGGAATTTTACTCACGGCTTTTTCATCGTTCTGGTGATCGTAGTGTGATTGACAGGAAGTGGGTGTTTCTGGGCGGAAACTGGCCGTTTTATATGTGTGTGCGGAAAAACGCTACATTTTCTGGGGAAAACGCGGGAGTGGCTGGAGAAACGGAGGAGTGTCTGGGCGAACGCTGGGTGTGTTTGTGATGTCAAACCAGGAACGACAAGCACTGAACTGATCGCAGATGCCGAGTAAGTCTGGAGCTACTCAGAAACTGCTAAGAGGTGTGTAATCGCAATATTGCGAATACGTCGTTCGCAATTTTAAGAAGCTAAGATTCACTCCCAGTAGGCGGCGGCTTAGCGTGAGTAAATCTGCTAAAAGCAGCTTGCGAGCAAACAACTCGGAATGAGGGCCCGTGTCTTTTCACCGCTTTTCTGCTAAGCAGAGCAGTGACTGACAGGAGCCTCCCAACTGCTCCCCCAACATGGGACACTGCGGCCCGCAGGTGGGACAGCCCCCCAAAAATGGGACTGTCCCATGAAAATCGGGACAGTTGGGTGGTATGCTGTACAGGTGCATTCCTGCTGATGGGAGAATACAAAGGGGAAGCACTTGCCTCTTTTATGTCAGTGTCTGCGCTGATTGCTTATATCCACTGTAACCAAGTCCAGTTTCTGTAATGAGCAGGAGGTAAAGAGAATGTTCTGCTGGTGAGTAACGGACAGATATGTAGGGCCATCTTAACGTATATGCACACTGGGCAGCTTCCCAGGGCCAAATAATTATAGGGGCCTTCGAGAAGAGGTGGGTGGTGGTAACAAAATCAGAGTGGCGAGGCAGCATTCTCTACCTGCTTCCCAGCCTGCAGCAAGACAGTGAATGGCTATCAGCATGGCTGTAACTATCCACCAATCAGAGTGCTGACAGCCATTCACTGTATGAAATCACGTATAGAGACAGCGCGGGACTGCAGGAGGGGAAAGTTATGATTTTCTTAAATTGGTTATCATGAATGGGTGTGTAGGGGCCCCACAGTGCATTGCTTTGCCCAGGGCCTACATTGCTGTTAAGACCGTCCTGCATGTATGGAATGTAAGGGGCACTTTTGCGATCGCCCCACTGCCAACATTGGCTGGCTGTCTGGATCCCGGCGCCCAGCATACCGGCCCTCCAACACTGCCGAGCTAAAAACAAGGGAAGGGGGCGTGGTCACAGGCATACCTCCCAACTTTGAATCCTTCGGTGTCGGGACACTCACGCGTCCCGAAAAAACGGCGTGGTCTCGGATGGGAGGGGCATGGCTACGACAAAGTGGGCGTGGCCACGTGCCAAGGACCCATTCTCCACCATTTTGGGGGCGTGCCCAGCGCTCCCTGAGCAGCTGGGCAGCCCCCTGCTCCACTCCCCGCACTGCATCTAATCAGAGATCACTCGCTGCTTTGCAGAGCAGAGCAGCGGGGGATCAAAGCCTCCCCCAACTGCCCTAACCCCCCCCCCCCCTCACCCCACGGGACTGTTGGGAGGTATGGTCACGGGTCAAGGGGACGTGGCTAAGCGGTGCTCCCATAGGCTTTAATTGGAATGGGAGACGCTGAAAACCGGTATGTAGCCCCTTTTGGCCAGTACAGACCATAAAAAATAACGGTACCGGCCAAAAAGGTACAGTTGGATGGTATTGAACATGACACTGGCCACCAGAGGAGTGGAAGTTTGTGACATGAGGCAATGACCACCTGGGTAGAGGGGGGTTGAAATATGAGAACTGGCCACAGGGGAGGGGGAGTCACTGTCCAACAACCTATATTTTATGCTGGTCACATGAATAGGGAGTACAATAGGTCTGGCATATTTACATACCTCCCATTTTTGTCCATACTTGAAGAGGGCCACGCGTGCTCCCGAAAAGGGGGCATGACCTAAGAAAAAAGGGTGTGGCTTTGCGGGAAGGCCCGCGATTGCGAGCCACGCCCCGCTTTCATCACTGAGGGGGCATGCCCAGCGCTCCGTGAACCGCTGGCATGCCCCCTCTCCTCCTGTCTCCAGTGAATAGATGCACAGCGTCTATTCACAGAGCAGCAAGTGCAGGAGCCTCCCAACTGCCCCACCACCGCAGGACACTGCGGCTTGCGGGTGGGAAAGTGGGACAGTTCCAAAAAACGGGACTGTCCTGCGAAAATCGGGACAATTGGGAGGTATGTATTTACTTTGTTACGTTGCGCGTGAGGTTGCCAGATCATCCCTTTAATAAGGGACACATATGAATTACGCAGGTTATGTGGCTGATTAAAACTAGGAGAAATGCAGACTTGATGTCAGCCAGCCACAGAATCTGTGTAATTTTTGTGTCCTTTTTTAAAGGGATAACATGACAACCCTAAGTCAGTCCCTCAAACCACAAAGACAAAATGCATATCAGAAAAATAAGATTTTACTCACCGGTAAATCTATTTCTCATAGTCCGTAGTGGATGCTGGGGACTCCGTAAGGACTATGGGGAATAGACGGTCTCCGCAGGAGACAGGGCACTCTAAGAAAGAATTAGGACTACCTGGTGTGCACTGGCTCCTCCCTCTATGCCCCTCCTCCAGACCTCAGTTACGGAAACTGTGCCCGGAAGAGCTGACATTACAAGGAAAGGATTTTGGAATCCAGGGTAAGACTCATACCAGCCACACCAATCACACCGTATAACTTGTGATAACATACCCAGTCAACAGTATGAACAACAACAGAGCATCAGACAAACCTGATGCAACCATAACATAACCCTTATTTAAGCAATAACTATATACAAGTATTGCAGAAGAAGTCCGCACTTGGGACGGGCGCCCAGCATCCACTACGGACTACGAGAAATAGATTTACCGGTGAGTAAAATCTTATTTTCTCTAACGTCCTAGTGGATGCTGGGGACTCCGTAAGGACCATGGGGATTATACCAAAGCTCCCAAACGGGCGGGAGAGTGCGGATGACTCTGCAGCACCGAATGAGCAAACACAAGGTCCTCCTCAGCCAGGGTATCAAACTTGTAGAACTTTGGAAAGGTGTTTGAACCCGACCAAGTAGCTGCTCGGCAAAGCTGTAATGCCGAGACCCCTCGGGCAGCCGCCCAAGAAGAGCCCACCTTCCTTGTGGAATGGGCTTTTACTGATTTTGGAGGTGACAATCCAGCCGCAGAATGAGCCTGCTGAATCGTGTTACAGATCCAGCGAGCAATAGTTTGCTTTGAAGCAGGAGCACCCAGCTTGTTGGATGCATACAGGATAAACAGCGAGTCAGTTTTCCTGACTCCAGCCGTTCTGGCTACATAAATCTTCAAAGCCCTGACTACATCTAGTAACTTGGAATCCTCCAAGTCACGAGTAGCCGCAGGCACCACAATAGGTTGGTTCAAATGAAAAGATGACACCACCTTTGGCAGAAATTGCGGACGAGTCCGTAATTCTGCCCTGTCCGTATGGAAAACCAGATAGGGGCTTTTACATGACAAAGCCGCCAATTCTGACACACGCCTAGCCAAAGCTAAGGCCAATAGCATGACCACTTTCTACGTGAGATATTTTAACTCCACGGTCTTAAGTGGCTCAAACCAGTGACATTTCAGGAAACTCAACACCACGTTAAGATCCCAAGGTGCCACTGGTGGCACAAAAGGGAGCTGAATATGCAGCACTCCCTTTACAAACGTCTGAACTTCAGGTAGAGAAGCTAGTTTTTTATGAAAGAAAATGGATAGGGCCGAAATCTGGACCTTAATGGACCCCAATTTTAGGCCCAAAGTCACTCCCGACTGTAGGAAGTGAAGGAAACGGCCCAGCTGGAATTCCTCTGTAGAGGCATTCCTGGCCTCACACCAAGCAACATATTTTCGCCGTATACGGTGATAATGTTTAGCCGTCACGTCCTTCCTAGCCTTTATCAGCGTAGGAATAACCTCATCCGGAATCCCTTTTTTCTACTAGGATCCGGCGTTCAACCGCCATGCCGTCAAACGCAGCTGCGGTAAGTCTTGGAACAGACAAGGTCCCTGCTGCAACAGATCCTGCCCTAGAGGCAGAGGCCATGGGTCCTCTGTGAGCATTTCTTGCAGCTCTGGATACCAAGTCCTTCTTGGCCAATCCGGAACAATGAGTATTGTTCTCACTCCTCTTTTCCTTATGATTCTCAGCACCTTGGGTAAGAGAGGAAGAGGAGGAAACCCATAAACCGACTGGAACATCCATGGTGTCACCAGTGCGTCTACAGCTATCGCCTGAGAGTCTCTTGACCTGGCGCAATACCTCTGTAGTTTTTTGTTGAGGCGGGATGCCATCATATCCACCTGTGGCAGTTCCCACCGACCTACAATCTGCGCGAAGACTTCTTGATGAAGTCCCCCCTCTCCCGGGTGGAGGACGTGCCTGCTGAGGAAGTCTGCTTCCCAGTTGTCCACTCCCGGAATGAACACTGCTGACCGTGCTCGTACGTGATTCTCCGCCCATCGAAGAATTCTGGTGGCTTCCGCCATCGCCACCTTGCTCCTTGTGCCGCCTTGGCGGTTTACATGAGCCACTGCGGTGATGTTGTCTGATTGAATCAGCACCGATTGGTTGTGAAGCAGGGTCTCCGCTTGACTTAGGGCGTTGTATATGGCCCTTAGTTCCAGGATATTGATGTGAAGGCAAGTCTCCTGACTTGACCACAGCCCATGGAAACTTCTTCCCTGAGTGACTGCCCCCCACCCTCGGAGGCTTGCATCCGTGGTCACCAGGACCCAGTCCTGAATGCCGAACCTGCGGCCCTCGAGAAGGTGAGTACTCTGCAGCCACCCCAGGAGAGACACCCTGGCCCCGGGGGATAGGGTGATTAACCGATGCATCTAAAGATGTGATCCGGACCACTTTGTCCAGTAAGTCCCATTAGAAGGTCCTCTCATGGAACCTGCCGAAAGGAATGGCCTCGTATGATGCCACCATCCTTCCCAGGACTCGAGTGCAGTGATGCACTGACACCTGTTTTGGTTTTAATAGATTCCTGACCAGTGTCACAAGCTCCTGAGCTCTCTCTATCGGGAGATAAACCCTTTTCTGGTCTGTGTCTAGGATCATGCCTAGGAGAGGCAGATGAGCTGTAGGAACCAACTGCGACTTTGGAATATATAAAATCCATCCGTGTTGCCGTTATACTTCCAGAGAAAGTGATACGCTGTTCAGCCACTGCTCTCTTGATCTCGCTTTTATGAGGAGATCATCCAAGTACGTGATAATAGTGACACCCTGCTTCCGCAGGAGCACCAACATTTCCGCCATTACCTTGGTGAATATTCTCGGGGCCGTGGAGAGACCAAACGGCAACGTCTGAAATTGGTAATGACAATCCCGTACCGCAATTCTGAGTTACGCCTGATGAGGTGGATAAATGGGGACATGAAGGTATGCCTCCTTTATGTCCCGAGTCACGATAAAATCTCCCCCTTTCAGGCTTGTAACGACCGCTCTTAGCGATTCCATCTTGAACTTGAACCTTTTCAGGTATATGTTCAGGGATTTTAAATTCAATATGGGTCTGACCGAACCGTCTGGTTTCGGGACTACCACATGGTCGAATAATAACCCCCTCCTTGTCGAAGGAGGGGAACCTTGACCACCACCTGTTGAAGATACAATTTGTGAATTGCAGTTAACCCTGTTTCCCTCTCGTGGGGGGAAGCCGGCAGGGCCGTCAGTGAGGAGGCCTCTTCTCAAAGTCCAGCTTGTATCCCTAAGACACAATATCTATTGCCCAGGGATCTAACAGGGAGTGAACCCACTTGTTGCAGAACTTACGAAAGCGTGCCCCCACCGGGCCTAGCTCCGTCTGTGGAGCCCCAGCGACATGCGGTGGATTTTCATAGAGGCCGGGGAGGACTTCTGTTCCTGGGAACTAGCTGTGTTGTGCAGCTTCTTTCCTCTGGCCCCGCCTCTGGCAAGAAAGGACGCACCTCGGACTTTCTTGTTTCTTTGTTCGAAAAGCTGCATTTGATAATGACGTGCTTTCCTAGGCTGTGCAGGAATATAAGGCAAAATATCAGAATTACCAGCTATAGCCGTGGAGACCAGGTCCGAGAACCCTTCTCCACACAATACTCAGCCTTCCATATGCCACTTAAGTTGGCATCATCTGTCCATTGCATATTCTACAGGACACGTCAAGCAGAAATCGACATAGCTTTGACTCTAGGACCCAGTATACTCATGTCTTTTTGGGCATGTTTGATTATATATATCTCTTAAGACAGCATCTTTAATATATAAATAAAAAAATCTCTATATATACATATATATATATATATATACATACTAGGGTCTCAATTTCTGCTGATAAGGTACCTGTCCACGCCGCCCCAGAGCTATAAACCCATGCCGACACAATCGCCGGTCTGAGTAGTGTACCAGAATGTGCACGCTATCTGCAGGATCCCTGAGAATAGCTAGGGCTACCTTCTGGGCAAACGCGACACCCTAGGGGAAGATTCCTATCACATCCTGGCCCTAGTGGGGAAAGGATACTGCCTGAGAATTCTTTGTGGGAAGCTGCAGTCTCTTGTCTGGAGATTCCCGCTCTTTTTCCTCATGAGAGGAGGGAAATTTACCTCAGCTTTCTTCCCCTTAAACATGTGTACCCTTGTGTCAGGGACAAATGAGTCATCAGTGATATGCAAATCATCTTTTATTACAATAATCATATATTGAATACTTTTCTGCCATTTTGGCTGTAACTTTGCATTATCGTAGTCGACACTGGAGTCAACTCTGTGTCGATATCAGTGTTTATTATCTTGGATAGTGAGCATTGTGAGACTCTGAAGGTCTCTGCGACATAGGGACAGACATGGGTAGATTTCCTGTCTGTTCTCTAATCTTTTGTGCAATAAATTCACCTTAGCACTTACACATATCCAAACAGGTGTCGGCGTTGTCGACGGAGACACCCTCTCACACACATATTAGCTCCATCTCCTCCTTAGGGGAGCCTTTTCTCAGACATGTCGACACACACGTACCGACACACCACACACACAGGGGATGCTCTATTTGAAGACAGTTCCCCCACAAGGCCCTTTGGAGAGATAGAGAGAGAGTATGCCAGCACACTCCCCAGCGCTATATGACCCAGGAATCACACAGTAACTTAGTGTTAACCCAGTAGCTGCTGTATATATTGTTTTTACGCCAAATTTATGTGCCCCCCCTCTCTTTTTCACCCTCTTCTATCGTGCTTCTGCAGGGGAGAGCCTGGGGAGCTTCCTCTCAGCGGAGCTGTGGAGAGAAAATGGCACTGGTGAGGGCTCATGCATATTACAGTGCCCAGCTGTATATATGCCCTATTTTGCCAGGAGGTACTCAATTGCTGCCCAGGGCGCCCCCCCCCCCCCTGCGCCCTGCACCCTACAGTGACCGGAGTGTGTGGGTTAGTGTGGGAGCAATGGCGCACAGCTGCAGTGCTGTGCGCTACCTCATATGAAGACAGGAGTCTTCTGCCGCCGATTTTGACGTCTTCTTGCTTCACCCGCCGGCTTCTGTCTTCTGGCTCTGCGAGGGGGACGGCGGCGCTGCTCCGGGAACGGACGACCAAGGTTAAGTTCCTGTGTTCGATCCCTCTGGAGCTAATGGTGTCCAGTAGCCTAAGAAGCGCAACCTAGCCACAGTTAGTAGGTTTGCTTCTCTCCCCTCAGTCCCACGTAGCAGAGAGTCTGTTGCCAGCAGAAGCTCTCTGAAAATAAAAAACCTAACTAAAATACTTTCTTATTAGCAAGCTCAGGAGAGCTCACTAAAATGCACCCAGCTCCGTCCGGGCACAGATTCTAACTGAGGTCTGGAGGAGGGGCATAGAGGGAGGAGCCAGTGCACACCAGTAGTCCTAATTCTTTCTTAGAGTGCCCTGTCTCCTGCGGAGCCCGTCTATTCCCCATGGTCCTTACGGAGTCCCCAGCATCCACTAGGACGTTAGAGAAATAAATGTTTGCATATCTTATATAATAAAAGGCTTAAGCTGCTCCTCACTTCTGTGGGGGTAATTCAAGTGTCTTGCGCACCGGTTGCCAATATATGGCACCCGATGAATCAATCCATTCAAGTGTTGCTCCATTCGGGTGCTCACAACTGCCAGCACTGACATTACTGTTATGTTGTTATGTCATTTCATTTTGACGAGCTGGGAACTAATTATATATAATCTTCCATTTTTTCCCCATTTATAATCTTCCATTTGGAATTTTGTTTTAAAGTTTATCACATATTAAATGTCTGTCCTGTGTTGGGTAAGAAAACCCGTAAGTCGTGATCCCGACAGTGAGAAGACCAACAGCGGTATCCCAATGGCTGGAATCCCGACGGGTTCCAGGTAAGTATTTCACCTTACCTCTAATCCTAACCCTAACCAACCCCTCTCCTAGCCTAAGCCTAACCTCCCCCTCCTGCGGCCTAACTCTAATCACCCTTCCCGCAGCCTATCTCTAACCTTCTCTATTCCATGCAGCCTAACCCTATACAGTACTTACCTACGGGATTTGTCAGGATTCTAACTGTCAGGATCCTGCTGACGGGATCCTGACTGCCGGGATTTCTGCTGCATCCCACCTGCCTGGCACTGGCAATAATGTGGGGAATAAAAATTTAGAAAGTTTGTTTTACGAGGAAGTGAAGATGAGCACACTCACATTTCAAGTACAAGAAATCCATGTCCTTCTATGATTTAATTCATCTCATGTAACGGTCATTAGTAGTGACCTTTCACACCATAATCCCAGGATGGCGCAGTTTATACTGCACATGGGAGCAGTGTTAACTGTTCTGTCGGCGCTTGGAAATGATATCACCTCCAAGAGCCTGGCTCTCCCTATGCTGTAAACGGGATCTGTTTAATTTGCCAGCTGTCGGGATTTTGGCGGTCAGGATACTGACGCCGGAATACTGGTCCATGACACCCATATAGCGGGAACAGATCCTGTGGCGAGCGCAGGGAGCCCGCAGCATGGAAAACGCAGCGAGACTGCAAGGCGACTCTTTGCCCTCGCTCCGCTGCCGGATGGGATGTCGCTATCGGCATATTGACAGCCGGTATCCTGCCCACTGGTAAATCATACTGAATCGCTGTAAATGACATATGAGTAGAATGACCAGGTTACCCGTTCACACTGTTCCTTAACCCGGGTCATTCCCGGGACCAACCATGCTCGCTACCCGGGTTGGATTCCCGGGTCACTGCACCTTGGTTATTTTTCATCAACCCTTTCACATAGAGCCGCGACCCAGGTTAACTCAGCAATAACCCGAGTCGCGGCAGTAGTGTTAAAGGGGTATAAGTGTCAAAAGCTGTGTTTGTTTCTGATTTTGTTCTTACGTACCTGAAATATGTCATGTGTTACATGGAAATAAACCTGTCCAGCATGCTGTCTCCCATGACCTAGCTGTAAAATGACTCACATGATATTATTAAGAGCGGTTGTGTCCTGTACACTCTGCACACACCTCTTGAAAGGGTGCTAGGTGATCACCATTTTCCACTACACAGTCTCACTCACCTTTTACATCTGAAGTCAAATCACACCCTAAAAGTATACCACCACCACCACCTATAGGGTTTTATAGTCCTGTCGCAGAAAGGCTGGCAAATTTGTTTAGGACATCAAGGACACAACTTATTTTAATTTGTGTCATTAGATTTGATGAACAGTAAAGTAAAGTGCTTCTACACATCAAAATAATAGTTATAAACATGTAAACTGTTAAAAAAAATGTTTAAACTTCTCTATTACCAATAATTCTCTGCACATTAATACAGGCAGAGGCATTCGCAGGGCGGGGTGGGGGTGAGGGGGTAGGCAACGCTCCCTTTCCTAGGCGGAGACGGAGCATTGCAGGGGCATTGCTAAACGCGAACAGGTGCATGGCAGGGGCGTGATCGGGGTGGCTGCGTGACGTCACACGCAGCCACCGCGATCAGAAAGATGGCGGTGTGCCTCATGCTGGCGAAGCCAAGCTGTGCCGGCAGGAGGCTACCCTAATTTCTACGATGAAGCAATCGCAATTTCTGCTTCATGGAGGGAAGGGAGTAGCAGTCAGCATGCTGGGTGGCCTTACCCTGCAATGGGTGGCCCCCAGCATGCGATAACAAGGAATGCAAATTCTGCTACTTAGCTAAATTTACTTAGGCCTAAATTTCCAATCAGTAATCAGGGCCTCAAATATTTTTCTCAAGTTTTGATTTGCTATACAGTATATTATCCTTTGTGGACCACTCCTCTTCCCCTACCCTTTAATGCTGCCGCCAATGATGGGCTGTCCCTCAAGTGCAGTGGAGTGTTATCTCACATTATTAAAGTGTTTGGGTTTTCAATGCAACTATGTAAGCATTTATTAAATCCGTGGTAATGTCTTCATACAACATATGACTTGAATGTTGTATTTATATTCCATAACAATTACATATGCACCACACATTATTGGTCTATGATACCTCCATTGCAATAGCATAACAGCATAACCTCTAAACCATATACATTATACTCATTTAACTTTTCACAGATCTTATATTAATGAAGATTGAACACTCCCATCAATATAATCTACGTGTTATGCTTAACTGCAAATTGCCATTTATCACCTACATCCAATCGGGATGCGGTCAGGATCCCGCTGGACGGAATCCCGGCAGTCGAAATACCGACACCGGAATCCCGACCGGCACAATCCCGACATATTCTCCCTCCGTGGGTGCCCGCAGCGTGGCGAGCGCAGCAAGCCCGCAAGGGGCTGCGTTCCGCTCGCCACCCCTGTCGGGATTGTGTGGTCGGGATTCCGGTGTCGGTATTTCGACCGCCAGATCCCATCCAGCGGGATTTCGTACTGATCCCATCCAATCTGTTACAAAAATGTATTTCATGCATCTAAGTGCATCGCAATAATTTGTGCATCTACTGTATATAATGTTTCATTTTGAGAGACAAAAAATATATTATCACAGTGATGCGAATGTACAGTACGTGAAGCCACCAATGACAAGCTGTCCCCCAAGTGCGTGCAGCCGCCAATGATGGGTTGTCCCCCAAGTGTGTGTAGCTGCCAATGATGATCTGTCTTCAAGTGCATGCTGCCGCCAATGATGGGCTGTCCCCCAAGTGCATGCTGCCGCCAATGATGGGTTGTCCCCCAAGTGTGTGTAGCTGCCAATGATGATTTGTCCTCAAGTGCATGCTGCCGCCAATGACGGGCTATACCCCAAGTGCATGCAGTCGCCAATGATGTGTTGTCCCCCAAGTGCCTGCAGCCAACAATGATGGATTTTCCCCCAAGTGTGTGCAGTTGCCATACGCAGCAAGATCAGCATTCATCTCCTCACATGCTTGGGGCCGCCCAGCACAGGGCAAGGCCGTCCAGCATTTGTGCCGCTGCCTCGCGATGCGTCCGCGCCACGAATTAAGGTTGAACCCTGGCAGCGCAGCTAGGTGGTCCGCTGGCATTTTTTTTCGTTTGAGCAGCTGCGTGTTATGCCGCGCAGCCGCCCCAAAAACATTCCCGGCACACCCCCATTTGGCCCAACACAGACGCAAAACACTGAGTCACCACCCCCTGAACTCCCGTCCCTGTCAATCATCTTGTGCCTGCATCCGGCCACAAGGAGAAGGGTCACGCACATGCACTACAGCCAGTGCGTGTGCACAGACCAGATGGCCGCCGCCGCTGCGTACAAATGCACAGCTGCTTCCTTCTCTGAATTAGCCCCCATATTTGCTGAGGGTTTATTGTATAAATGGCTTATCATTTGTTGCTGCACATCTCCCTGAATGCTGTACCAAGCAGAGTACTACACGGATTTAAGTAGGGTTGCAGCACAACAGATGGAAAGCAGCAAGCTGACGACCTTTGCTTTAGGAATGAAGCAGGTTGCATTCAGAGGTGCTGCACTAATCTCTGTGAGTGTAGATGTTACCCGCCTCTTCTTTCGCTGGCATTATCACCATCTATTTCCAATATGATTAAGCAGTCAGTAAGTAATGGTGCAGCCCACATGCCCCACTCTGCATCATTGTGTACTCTTCTACATTTGAGAAACAAAGTTGACCATAAAGTGGCAGTGAGCCAACACAGTCTGCCCAAGATCTGCATCTTAATCATCATCTTTGCTCATTATGGTACTGACATATTAAAGGAGCTACTCCATTGAACCTCATGCTGTCAACTGTCTCTTCCTCATGGCTAACCGACTCCTTAACTCAGAGGTTCCCAAACTGTGTGCCGTGGCTCCCTGGGGTGCCTCGGGACACTTGCAGGGGTGCCTTGGGTTGGTGGTCCAGGACCAATTCAAATTATTCATGGTCAATATAATAGGCAAAACCAGTGCTGGTGGCTGCCAGTCATAAAATATGTGGCCAAACAGAAGCAAATCTTGTCCCTCACCACACAACTGACCATAAGGATGACATAGAAACGTGATCTACTTAATGTAATATTTCTTTCTAAATTTCTCAATAAGAAATTTTTGGCCTAGGGGTGCCGTGAAAAAAATTCTGATATTCTAGGGCGCTGTGATTCAAAAAAGTTTGGAAACCACTGCCTTAACTGATCCAACATTATCATCATGATGAACATTTTCGGATTTGACCCAGGGACTGCAGAGCTGCAGCCCCTCCACTTAAATTCTCCACCCCCAGTAAAGTTAACAAGTGAGTCTATGCACTGAGGGGTAGAAGTATTATGCGTTATGGGGGAGAAGTGGAACGTGCGCTGATACTGCTTCTCCCCCATGTATGAAGGAGGTGATGTGTAGCACATCACAGGGGAACAATGGACCCGTGATTGGCTGGCAGGTCCCCAACTAGCAGAAGTCACAAGAGGTCCCGGCCTTCGGGGAAAGGAATCCATGTGTAAACATGGATCCCTTTTAATTGCATGGTTCGGGTTTTTTCGGTTTGTTATTTTTTTAATCCCTGGATGCCTACATGGAAAAAAGAGAACTGATCTACACCAGATGTTTGGTGAGTATATATATATATTTCTCTGACGTCCTAGTGGATGCTGGGAACTCCGTAAGGACCATGGGGAATAGATGGCTCCGCAGGAGACTGGGCACTCTAAAAGAAAGATTAGGTACTATCTGGTGTGCACTGGCTCCTCCCTCTATGCCCCTCCTCCAGACCTCAGTTAGAATCTGTGCCCGGCCAGAGCTGGGTGCTCCTAGTGGGCTCTCCTGAGCTTGCTAGAAAGAAAGTATTTGTTAGGTTTTTTATTTTCAGTGAGATCTGCTGGCAACAGACTCACTGCTACGTGGGACTGAGGGGAGAGAAGCAAACCTACCTGCGTGCAGCTAGCTTGTGCTTCTTAGGCTACTGGACACCATTAGCTCCAGTGGGTTCGAACACAGGGCCTGACCTCGATCGTCCGTTCCCGGAGCCGCGCCGCCGTCCCCCTTGCAGAGCCAGAAGACAGAAGAAGGAGATGAAATCGGCGGCAGAAGACTCCGGTCTTCATTAAGGTAGCGCACAGCACTGTAGCTGTGCGCCATTGCTCCCACAGCACACCACACACTCCGGTCACTGTAGGGTGCAGGGCGCTGGGGGGGGGGGCGCCCTGGGCAGCAATAAGAATACCTTTTGGCACTAAATACACATAATACAGTCTGGAAAACTGTATATGTGTAAAAAAAAACGCCATTAAGCTATACAAAACGCGGGAGAAGACGCCGCTGAGGGGGCGGGGCCTTCTTCCTCAGCACACCAGCGCCATTTTCTCTTCACAGCTCCGCTGGAAGGAAGCTCCCCAGGCTCTCCCCTGCAGTATCCTGTACAAGAAGGGTAAAAAAAGAGAGGGGGGGCACATAAATTTAGGCGCAAATAGGATAATAAGCAGCTATTGGGAAAAATCACTCATTATAGTGTAAATCCCTGTGTTATATAGCGCTGTGGTGTGTGCTGGCATACTCTCTCTCTGTCTCCCCCAAAGGACTTTGTGGGGTCCTGTCCTCAGTCAGAGCATTTCCTGTGTGTGTGCGGTGTGTCGGTACGGCTGTGTCGACATGTTTGATGAGGAGGGTTACGTGGAGGCGGAGCAGGGGCAGATAAGTGTGGTGTCGCCCCCGACGGGGCCGACACCGGATTGGATGGATATGTGGAAGGTCTTAACAGACAGTGTCAACTCCTTACATAAAAGGTTCGATGACGCAGCAGCCTTGGGACAGCCGGGATCTCAGCCCGCGCCTGCCCAGGCGTCTCAGAGGCCATCAGGGGCTCATAAACGCCCGCTAGCTCAGATGGTAGACACAGATGTCGACACGGAGTCTGACTCCAGTGTAGATGAGGATGAGACAAATGTACAGTCTACAAAAGCCATCCGATGCATGATTACTGCAATGAAAAATGTATTGCACATTTCTGATGTTAACCCGGTTACTACCAAGAGGGGTATTATGTTTGGGGAGAAAAAGCAGCCAGTGACTTTTCCCCCATCTGATGAATTAAATGAATTGTGTGAATCCCCTAGGGTGGACAAGGCGCTCACACGCTTATCAAAAAAGGTGGCACTGCCGTCTCAGGATACGGCCGCCCTAAAGGAACCTGCGGATAGAAAGCAGGAAGCTATCCTGAAGTCTGTGTATACACACTCGGGTACTATACTGAGACCTGCTATTGCTTCAGCATGGATTTGTAGTGCTGCAGCAGCATGGTCTGATACCCTGTCAGACAACATTGATTCCCTCGACAGGGATACTATTTTGCTAACCATGGAACATATAAAAGACGTCGTCTTATATATGCGGGATGCCCAGAGGGACATTTGCCTGCTGGGCTCTCGAATAAATGCAATGTCCATTTCTGCCAGGAGAGTATTATGGACTCGGCAGTGGAGAGGTTATGCTGATTCTAAAAAACACATGGAGGTTTTGCCTTATAAGGGTGAGGAATTGTTTGGGGACGGTCTCTCGGACCTCGTATCCACGGCAACAGCTGGGAAGTCAACTTTTTTACCTCAGGTTCCCTCACAGCCTAAGAAAGCACCGTATTATCATGTACAGTCCTTTCGGCCTCAGAAAGGCAAGCGGATCAGAGGCGCATCCTTTCTGCCCAGAGGCAGGGGTAGAGGAAAGAAGCTGCACCAGGCAGCCAGTTCCCAGGAACAAAAGTCCTCCCCCGCTTCCACTAAGTCCACCGCATGACGCTGGGGCTCCACAGGCGGAGCCGGGTGCAGTGGGGGCGCGTCTCCGAAACTTCAGCAACCAGTGGGTTCGCTCACAAGTGGATCTCTGGGCTGTACAAATTGTATCTCAGGGATACAAGCTGGAGTTCGAGGCGACTCCCCCTCGCCGTTACCTCAAATCAGCCTTGCCAGCTGCTCCCAGGGAAAGGGAGGTAGTACTGACGGCAATTCACAAGCTGTACCTCCAGCAGGTGATAATCAAGGTTCCCCTCCTTCAACAGGGACGGGATTACTATTCCACAATGTTTGTGGTACCGAAACCAGACGGTTCGGTGAGACCCATTCTGAATTTAAAATCCTTGAACACTTATATAAGGAAGTTCAAGTTCAAAATGGAATCGCTCAGGGCGGTTATTGCAAGCCTGGAAGAGGGGGATTTTATGGTGTCGCTGGACATCAAGGATGCTTACTTGCATGTCCCCATTTACCCACCTCACCAGGAGTACCTCAGGTTTGTGGTACAGGATTGTCATTACCAATTCCAGACGTTGCCGTTTGGTCTGTCCACGGCACCAAGAGTATTTACCAAGGTAATGGCCGAAATGATGATACTCCTTCGGAAGAAGGGAGTTATAATTATCCCATACTTGGATGATCTCCTTTATAAAGGCGAGGTCCAGAGAGCAGTTGTTGGTCAGCGTAGCACTCTCTCGGGAAGTGTTGCAACAGCACGGCTGGATTCTGAATATCCCAAAGTCGCAGCTGATTCCTGCGACGCGTCTGCTTTTCCTGGGCATGATTCTGGACACAGAACAGAAGAAGGTGTTTCTCCCGGTGGAGAAGGCCCAGGAATTGTCATCTCTGGTCAGGGACCTCCTGAGACCAAAACAGGTGTCGGTGCATCACTGCACGCGAGTCCTGGGAAAGATGGTGGCTTCTTACGAAGCAATTCCCTTCGGCAGGTTCCATGCAAGGATCTTTCAGTGGGATCTGTTAGACAAATGGTCCGGATCGCATCTTCAGATGCATCGGTTGATCACCCTGTCCCCAAGGGCCAGGGTGTCTCTGCTGTGGTGGCTGCAGAGTGCTCATCTTCTCGAGGGCCGCAGATTCGGCATACAGGACTGGGTCCTGGTGACCACGGATGCAAGCCTACGAGGATGGGGGGCAGTCACTCAGGGAAGGAACTTCCAAGGACAGTGGTCAAGTCAGGAGACTTCACTACACATAAATATACTGGAACTAAGGACCATTTACAACGCCCTGAGTCAAGCAGAGCCCCTGCTTCAAAACCAACCAGTGCTGATTCAGTCAGACAACATCACAGCGGTCGCCCATGTAAACCGCCAGGGCGGCACAAGAAGCAGGATGGCGATGGCAGAAGCCACAAGGATTCTTCGATGGGCGGAGAATCACGTGCTAGTACTGTCAGCAGTGTTCATTCCGGGAGTGGACAACTGGGAAGCAGACTTCCTCAGCAGGCACGACCTCCACCCGGGAGAGTGGGGACTTCATCAAGAAGTCTTCACACAGATTGTAAATCGTTGGGAACTGCCACAGGTGGACATGATGGCGTCCCGCCTCAACAAAAAGCTAAAAAAATATTGCGACAGGTCACGGGACCCTCAGGCGATAGCTGTGGACGCACTAGTGACACCGTGGGTGTACCAGTCGGTTTATGTGTTCCCTCCTCTTCCTCTCATACCCAAGGTACTGAGGATAGTAAGAAAGAGAGGAGTAAGAACTATATTTATTGTTCCGGATTGGCCAAGAAGAACTTGGTACCCAGAACTACAAGAAATTATCTCAGAGGACCCATGGCCTCTGCCTCTCAGACAGGACCTGTTACAGCAGGGGCCCTGTCTGTTCCAAGACTTACCGCGGCTGCGTTTGACGGCATTGCGGTTGAACGCCGGATCCTAGCGGAAAAGGGCATTCCGGATGAGGTTATTCCTACGCTGAAAAAGGCTAGGAAAGACGTGACAGCAAAACATTATCACCGTATATGGCGAAAATATGTTGCTTGGTGTGAGGCCAGGAAGGCCCCTACAGAGGAATTCCAGCTGGGTCGATTCCTGCACTTCCTACAGTCAGGAGTGACTATGGGCCTAAAATTAGGATCCATAAAGGTCCAGATTTCGGCCCTATCTATTTTCTTTCAAAAAGAACTGGCTTCACTGCCTGAAGTTCAGACGTTTGTTAAGGGAGTGCTGCATATTCAGCCCCCTTTTGTGCTTCCAGTGGCACCTTGGGATCTTAACGTTGTGTTGGATTTCCTGAAATCACACTGGTTTGAGCCACTTAAGACCGTGGAGCTAAAGTATCTCACGTGGAAGGTGGTCATGCTGTTGGCCTTGGCTTCAGCTAGGCGTGTGTCAGAATTGGCGGCTTTGTCATGTAAAAGCCCGTATCTGATCTTCCATATGGACAGGGCAGAATTGAGGACTCGTCCCCAATTTCTCCCAAAGGTGGTATCAGCGTTTCATTTGAACCAACCTATTGTGGTGCCTGCGGCTACTCGGGACTTGGAGGCTTCCAAGTTGCTGGACGTAGTCAGGGCTTTGAAAATTTATGTAGCCAGGACGGCTGGAGTCAGGAAAACTGACTCGCTGTTTATCCTGCATGCACCCAACAAACTGGGTGCTCCGGCTTCAAAGCAAACTATTGCGCGCTGGATCTGTAACACGATTCAGCAAGCTCATTCTGCGGCAGGGTTACCGCATCCTAAATCAGTAAAAGCCCATTCCACAAGGAAGGTGGGCTCTTCTTGGGCGGCTGCCCAAAGGGGTCTCGGCTTTACAGCTTTGCCGAGCTGCTACTTGGTCGGGTTCAAACACATTTGCTAAGTTCTACAAGTTTGATACCCTGGCTGAGGAGGACCTTGCCTTTGCTCATTCGGTGCTGCAGAGTCATCCGCACTCTCCCGCCCGTTTGGGAGCTTTGGTATAATCCCCATGGTCCTTACGGAGTTCCCAGCATCCACTAGGACGTCAGAGAAAATAAGAATTTACTCACCGGTAATTCTATTTCTCGTAGTCCGTAGTGGATGCTGGGCGCCCGTCCCAAGTGCGGACTCTCTGCAATACATGTATATAGTTATTGCTTAACTCAAGGGTTATTGTTATGAGCCATCTGTTGCTGAGGCTCAGTTGTTGTTCATACTGTTAACTGGGTATGGTTATCACAAGTTGTACAGTGTGATTGGTGTGGCTGGTATGAGTCTTACCCTGGATTCCAAATCCTTTCCTTGTTGTGTCAGCTCTTCCGGGCACAGTTTCCTTAACTGAGGTCTGGAAGAGGGGCATAGAGGGAGGAGCCAGTCAGGGCCGGTGCTAGGGTGTTCGGCGCCCTCCTGCAAAATATAAATTTGCGCCCTCCCATACTTTACATGTAGGGCCGGGGGGGTTACCATGGCCTCTTGGGCCCCTGAGCTGCAGGAGATCCGTGTAAGCCTATGGATGTGAACTCTCTGCCCACACTCACTCTGTGCAGCGCTAGTTACGGCCCTGCACACAGACAGTGCCGTAACTAGACATTTTACCGCTGTGTGCAAGAGAGGGAATCGGCCCCCCCACACACACACCTGTATGTAAAATAGGGGCAGTGCGCGCCGCAGGCGCGCACAAAAAACATAGGGGCGTGGCTTCGCGGGGAAGGGGTGTGGCCACAAAATAATACCAATTCATATTACATATTATAGTAGTCTCCATTATTCAAACTATGCCGCACAGTAGCGCCACTACACCAGGTAGAGCCCCTTTTACACATTACGGCCGACAGATTCCGATTTTTACACATTACGGCAGACAGCGTCCCCCTTTTTACACATTACGGCGGACAGCGCTCCCCTTTTTACACATTACGGTGGACAGCGCTCCCTTTTTACACATTACGGCGGACAGCGCTCCCCTTTTTACACATTACGGCGGACAAAGTCCCCTTTTTACACATTACGGCGGACAGCGCCCCCCTTTTTACACATTACGGCGGACAGCGCTCCCCTTTTTACACATTACGGCGGACAGAGTCCCCTTTTTACACATTACGGCGGACAGCGCTCCCCTTTTTACACATTACGGCAGACAGCGCTCCCCTTTTTACACATTACGGCGGACAGCGCTCCCCTTTTTACACATTACGGAGGACAGAGTCCCCTTTTTACACATTACGGCGGACAGCACCTCCCTTTTTACACATTATGGCGGACAGCGTCCACTTTTTACACATCATGGCGGACAGCGCCTCCCTTTTTACACATTACGGCGGACAGAGTCCCCTTTTTACACATTACGGCGGACAGCGCTCCCCTTTTTACACATTACGGCGGACAGCGCCCCCCTTTTTACACATTACCGCAGACAGCGTCCACTTTTTAAATAAAAAGAAACACACACACACACACACACACACACACACACACACACACACACTTTCTCTCTCACACTCTTTACATACCCTTACCACAATCTTGCTGGCCAGATCTTCCACAGTCTGCTAGCCTGTTCCGTGTAGCTCCGCCCCCTTGGTCAGTGTAGCTCCGCCTCTTGATCCGTGTAGCTCCGCCCCCTTTCGTCAGACCGAAAACACTCCTCTCCCTGTCACAGGGGACAGAGGAGAAGGAGTCATGCTGCCGGCGCTGCTGCGGCTGCCTGTCAGTGTGACAGGGCAGGCGCAGCAGCAGCAGCAGCAGGGGGGACAGGACGGCGCTTCAGCTATGCAGAGCAGTGAAGGCGCCTCTCCTACCCGGCGCCTACCTGCACTGCATCCCTTGCTGAGCGGCTAGCGCCGGGCCTGGAGCCAGTGCACACCAGATAGTACCTAATCTTTCTTTTAGAGTGCCCAGTCTCCTGCGGAGCCCGTCTATTCCCCATGGTCCTTACGGAGTTCCCAGCATCCACTACGGACTACGAGAAATAGAATTACCGGTGAGTAAAATCTTATTTTTTTACAGGTACCCGTGTATTCTACAGGACAAGTAGACGTGAATGGTGGCATGGGATGTGGGTAAGTATGTGTGAGTGTGTAAGTGTGTGTAATACCGCTTTTAGACTAAAATCGCTGGTCGCAGCCGGGAGCCTGACACTGGTGCTACCCGGCTGCGACCCGCGTCAGCCCCCTACTATTACTGCAGTCTCCAACCCGGCATATTGCCGAGTTGGTGACGTTTCCGGTGACGTGGCAGGGGTGGCACTTGGAGAACACATGATCTCCAAACGCCGCCTGTACATCACTGTGAACGGGAAGCCAGGTTCTCCTATTTACACTGCACAGTTTGCCGGGTAGAACCCGTAATCAACCCTGCAAACTACCCGAGATGGAATACCGGGTTACTCGACCCGGATTATTTCAACTCAACCTTTTTACACCAACCAGCAACACAGGTTATGCACACTTATGTGCAATAATCCATGTTATATGCTGGCGGTGTAAAAGGGGTATAAGTGTGTTATATTAAAATGATACTGTCAAGGTGTCTGTGTCTATATTTGAATATTTATTTTGTTGTGGAGCTACAGGTACCAGCAGGCCCTTTAATGCCCCGCATGCTGGTACTCCAAGTACCAGCATGCGGGGCAGGCTTGCTGGGACCTGTAGTTCCACAGAAAAGGACAATATTTATTTATTTGTAACCTTTTTATGGCTATCAGCCCGCCATCCACAGCCCACGGATGGTAGGGACAGCCTCGGGCTTCATGCCTGGCCCTTGGTGCCTGGAGGAGGGATCCCTTTATTGTAGGGGTCTGCAATCCCCAGGGAACCCCCGGGCAGGGGTGACTAGCTGGGGGGGGGGGGTGATGTTGCAGCCACAGGGACCTATATAAAAGTGTCCCCTGGCTGCCAGTGGTGGATTTCTCACTAGGCACGTGCCTAGGAGTGGCACAGCAGGCTAATGAGGCCAGGTGATTCTTTTTTTTTGTCATTATTACTTTTTTTTTTAATTATGCAATAGACGGGGTTGGGTCAATAGGCAGCAAATTGTGGTTCGGGAGGTGGTAGTAGAGTGAGGTTAGGGCTGACCCTGAAATAAAGGGGGCAGCGAAGTGATAAGGGGGGCAACCAATAATGTGCCTAGAGGTGGCCTGACCCCGAAATCCACCCATGCCGGCTGCAGCATTATCTCCCTGGTTAGTGAAGCCCGGTGCTGGTTTTAAAAATACAGGGGACCCCTACTTCTTTTGTCCCCCGTATTTTTGGAACCAGGACCGGTCCAAGAGCCCGGTGCTGGTTGTTTAAATACGGGGAACCCCACTTTTTCCCCATAATTTTGCAACCAGGACTGGCTCAAAGAGCCTGGGGATGGTTATGCTTTTGGGGGGGGACCTGCTCGTTTTTTTTAATTTGTAACTCTTTCTTTACTTTTACAGACAGAAGCATGCACGGCTCTCGCTGATCTGTGCATGCTTCTGTCTAAATTTGCACCTTGTAATGCAACTCGCATTACAAGGTGCAAATTTAACCAATAGGTTTCAGGTCTGTTTTTTCACCAGACCTCGCATTCAGGTTGAGTTTTTTTTACTAAAAACTCGCACTGCATTACACTTGCGAGTTCCGCCACCAACTCGCATCTTCTCAAAGTGCGAATTGGAGTGTGTGCAAAAAATTGCACACCATTACATTCCGCTCTCAGTGGTGAATTTGCCACTAGGCACGTGAGGCACTTGTTGGGGGGCTTGTATGCCTGTTTTAGTACTGTGAGAAATTTACCAATAACTTCAAAATATTTCCAATCTATTGTACCAAATGGCATCTTGAGTGGACTGCCCCTGTCAGCTGGGGATGCAGTCAATTTACCTCCAATCAAAATCCTGACGGTCGAAATCCTGTCACCAATTGACCGACGATCAAAATCCCGACATGGACAAAATTCTGACATTTAAAATACCGACATGGTCAAAATACCGACATGTAAATGCAGACAGGTCGAAATGTCGACATGAGTTTTCATTATTTTTTCCATTGAAACCGACTTGTTCATACTTTACCATCCCAGTGGACCTGGAGGGGGAATATAATAGTGTGCCGAGCGCAGCGAGCACAGCGAGCCATGTGAGGGGACGCGGTACACTTATATTGTGTACATGTCGACCTATGTCTACATACACACAATAAAACAATTAAAACCTCATGTCGGTATTTTGACCTGCCGGCATTTTACATGTCGGTATTTTGACCTTGACGGTATTTTAAATGTCGGTATTTTGTCCATGTCGGGATTCTGACCATCGGTCAATTGCTGTCGGGATTTCGGCCGTCGCTATTTTGATTGGAGGTATTTCATACCGATCCCGTCAGCTGTGCTACTTAGTAAATATGCATACATAATTAAAAATAAAACAAAATATCATAGATCATTACTTTTTAATTATTATATTAAATTGCCAATCATCAAATGAGGGCTTATAACCAATCAATGAAAATAATACAATGACACAGAGGGGACAGCCATTACTGTTGTGCCTAGGGGGCCATTACTTGTAAATCCGCCCCTGCTGACACTTGCTTCTTACCCGGACTGGAACCAGCTGTAATGATACCAGATGTGGATTTAGACCTCATGGGGCTCTAAGTCAGATAATGACTTAGGGGCCCCCTCCTTCAACAATCCATAGCACTATATTTTCATTTCTGATGTATGACCCTTACATTATTTGTTCTTTTCCCTCCTTATATTCTATTACGGTATATTACTTTCCTCCTTCACTGATTGCACCATGGTGGTAATTCAGATCTGATCGCTGCTGAGCGTTTTTCGCACAGCGTGCGATCAGATCTGAACTGTGCATGCGTGTGAGCCGCAATGCGCCGGTGCATCGCACAACAGCATCGGGCATCGGTGCCTAGCGACGAGATGGTGCGAAAAATACAAACACACGGGCATTCGCAATAAGATTGACAGGAAGAGGCCATTTGTGGGTGGCAACTGACCGTTTTACAGGAGTGACCGGAAAAATGCATTATTACACCCTCACTCACTGACTGCATTGTATAAGAGTGACCCAGGCATACTGATGGTAGCAAGCCCTATCACCTAAATTACTCATTATTACCACCCCCTCACTCACTTACTACATTTTATAACAGCATTTTATTATACCCATTAAAAGACCCCTCAGTCTGTGACTGTATTGATTATATATCAGTGCTCCCCCTCATTGATTGTAGTGCCCGCTACACTCAGTGAGGGGGGGGGGCATTGATATACGAGATGGAGTCACTGATATATAATCGATACAGTCACTGACTGAGGGGTGCAGGGGATGGGGAACCAGCTAATAAAGAATTGGGGACATGCTACAATCAGTGTATATGTGTGTGTTTGTGGAGGGGGGGGGGGGGGTCAGGGCACTATGATATACAATGCAGGCACCTGTACATTATACCTTATACACCCAATCACATTAATGTTGACTGCATTATATATGAGAACGCCCCCCCCACTGATCGTAGCAGCCTAGCAAGTCCCCATCCCTTACAATACCCACTATTACACCCCTCAGTCAGTGTGACTATTGATTGTATGTCAGTGCCCCAGTGATTGTAGCATCTCCTATACACAATAGTACTTAAAATAGAGTATAATAGCAGTGTATACCTATCCCCAGCCATGATTGCATACCCTCCAACATGACCCGCCCCACTAGGTACAAAATGCTCTGTTTCTGGATTTCCCTCTTAATTTATTATTGCAATCACCTGTGAAGAAACAGCTTTCTTATCATTTAACTAGTTCAACACAGGTGATGGAAATCATAAATTAAGAGGGAAGTCCAGAAACAGAGCATTTTGTACCTAGTGGGGCGAGTCATGTTGGAGGGTCTGTGATTGTAGCAGACAGATATTATACACTGTGCTTAAATAACACAGTAAATAACACTGTCAGACCCTCCAACATGACCCGCCCCACTAGGTACAAAATGCTCTGTTCCTGGACTTCCCTCTTAATTTATGATTTCCATCACCTGTGTTGAACTAGTTAAATGATAAGAAAGCTGTTTCTTCACAGGTGATTGCAATAATAAATTAAGAGGGAAATCCAGAAACAGAGCATTTTGTACCTAGTGGGGCGGGTCATGTTGAAGGGTATGCACTATATGATACTGAAGTCAGGCTGGAACTGACACTTGCTTCTTAACCAGACTGGGACTGGCTGGAATGATACTGCAGTCAGGCTGGAACGGACACATGCTTCTTTAACCAGACTAGAACCCAGCTGGAATAACACACGGAATGCAGGAAACCGACTACTGAGTGCTGGCTAGAATGGTAAACTTTGTAAAACAATGGTTGGGTAGATTCCTTGGCACTGATGTATTGAACAAAGTCACAGTAGCAGCTCCCTTCTGATCCTGGCTATACCCCATACTTGCCTACTCTCCCGGAATGGCCGGGAGGCTCCCGAAAATCGGGTGACCCTCCCGGCCCCCCGGAAGAGCATGCAAGTCTCCCGATTCGTGGGGACCCCCCTGTCCGTCCGCCCACTTAGTGTGTAAAGTGGGCGGTCCGGGCAGTTGATGACGCGATTCTTGCTGAATCGCGTCATCATAGCCACGCCCCCTGCAGTGTAATGCCGGTGATTGCGGCATTACAGAGTGGGGGCGTGGCTTAAAAGAGGCATCATCATGACCCCGCCCTTGCCCCGCCCCCGCTCTGCCCTTTCTCCGCCTCCGGCCCACCCCCTCCACGACGTCACAGCCTCCCCTGCCCGCCCTCTGAGCTGACCTGGCTGCTCTCTCCCGCAGATAGCAGCCAAAATGTAGGCAAGTCTGCTATACCCCCAATAACCCAAATGGACTGTATGTAGTAGATGTGGATCAGGTGGGTGCACTTTTGCAGTACAAGGGAGAGTGCAATGTACACAATTGTGTGAAAATGGTCGATGGTGACTGAATGGATACAATGAATTGCTGAATAGAGATAAAATAAAATTAAATAACTTTCCTTCACGATATGGGTGTCTCTGTGTGGTTATTTGCCTCTTTCACAGCATATGCACAGTCAGTGATCCATATGTAAACATTATTGATAGCAAAACATAGTGTGATTCCGTAAAACAACAATTAATTTTATCAAGAAATGTGGTGTACTGGCAAGATGTGGACGACTAAGTAGCCAGGTAAAAGTGATAACATCTTCAATAGACGAAAGTAGCATCCAGGAAAAAGAAACAAGGTGGGTGATTACCAGATTCTGGTGAAAATCCAGCCTCTTTGTGTGGTTCTTTGCCTCTTTCACAGCGTCGGCAGCAGGTGACAGGAGTGTTAACTTACCTCATATACCTGTGACGATCCAGATCCTGGAGTTAAGAAGGTCCTAGAAACCGGAGCCCATTTCCTTATTAACACGTTGTGAGGCCGGATTTTCACCAGAATCTGGTAATCGCCTACCTTGTTTCTTTTTCCTGGATGCTACATTATTTTGAAGTTGTGTATCACTAGGACCTGGCTACTGAATTGTCCACATCTTGACAGTGCACCACTTTACTATAGCGATTGCTATTTTTTATTTTGCCAAAATAAATTGTTACTTTGTGGAATTACACTATGTTTTGCTATCAATTATGTTTACATATGGATCACTGTGCATATACTGTGAAAGAACCACACAGAGACACCCATATCGTGAAGGAAAGTTATTTTTTTTTATTTTATTTAATTTTATTTTATCTCTACTCACCCATTCATTGTATCTATTCATTCACCATCAACCATTTTCACACGATTGTGTACATTGCACTTTCCCTTGTACTGCAAAAGTGCACCTGCCTGATCCACATCTACTACATAGAATGGTAAACTGCCAGCGACTGTGCAGGAGCACAGGGAATGCCCACAGTACAGAGGCAGACTGGAACCTGTAGTGCTACTACACTGGGAACAGAACCGCTGACATCGGGAATCTGAAGCACAGGAGTCTGGAGCGTAGGGATGCAGCTAGGATTAGCAATGCTGTTTGGAATATGTAAGAAATTCTTCTAATGACATACCCATATATGTCAGGGCAGCAGAATCACCCTAGGTGTCCCCCTCTCCTAAGATGCAGGCATACTTATGCGTTGCCTGTCACAAATTAAATAACTATTTTGTCACGATTTGGGATGAATGGTCCACATTTGCACATCCCAAATCAGGACAAAAGAGTCCCTGTCCCAGATCTTCGCAAACTCCTCCTTAATCTGCCCAGATTGAGGACCCTATTCACTGTATTCAGCATGAATCGCAGTTTTTGCAATCTTAGCAGAAACTGCAACTGAAAAAGATCTCAGCTGGGGGCTGCCCAATGCAGGGCAAGGCCGCCCAGCATAAGAAAGGTCACGCAGCCGCTCCGAAAATGGTGCTGACCCACCCCTGTTTTGATAGTCCTGCCCCCACAACGCCGCGCCACCGCCCTACAAAATGGCTCTGTCTGTCAATCAGAAGGAGGTGTTCGCATCAATGCTATGCGATTGCATTGGCCTGGCCGCGCACGCAGAGAACAAGACCTGCGTGTGCGCACTGGCTCCGGTGATGGGAAAATGTGGTTGCATCGCGATTGCAGTGCAACCTGAATGAGGTCCTAAATCAGAAATGCCCACTTTTGGACAAAAGTTTTGACCCTTTCGTAGCTTACAAATAGGAATAATTGGGAAGTATAGTTTTAAGATTTACCTAAACCATGACACTGAAAGTGCTCATCTAGTGGTAACGCTGGCCCTGCATGCAGGTGATTTATGGAGCATATGGGAAGTGAAGATATTAGCTATACAGTTATAATCATCAGTGAAGATATTTACAGGCTCACAGCAAACATCTGTCAGCAGTCCCATTGAAGTAGAATGCATCCAGTTTATTTTAGAGATTAGCAAACTGTGGTTTATTGAGTTGTGTTCTATACACCACCGTGTCCATGGCAGCTTTCTGATTTGCATTCTACATCATTTAGCTGGCAAACCTCTCATGCGGAAGCTGATATGCATATTTAGCCAGGCAGAATGATAACAAAGAGCAATAGTCTGCATGCACAACTACTGTAAATGTTATATTAAATATCTCAAGTTATGCAAATTTGTAAATGTTTTTCATAACTTTTTTTTTTTTTTAAAGGAAACTCATACGTAGTTTATGGCCCTTTAAGCCTGTGATCTCTGTTTAGAATTTACAAGAAAGATCCACTAGACTGGTGACTCTCATTATACACTGCAAGTTGTCTGGGTACAATTTTGGCTTCCTGCGTTCAGCAGTTGTGCTGTGGCAGCAACAACCTTCAGATCTTTCTAAGTTATATGCCAAACCATATAATGATATTGGCTATGACAACAACGTATTGTCTTTTCACAGCATTAATGAGATATTTTATCATTATATGTAGGACCAGAGCAGTGGTGTAACTACCATGGGTGCAGGGGGTGTAGCTGCTATGGGGCCCGGACTTTTTACAGGGCTCGCAGCTCTCCCTGCACCCAATCACAGCCTGCCTCCAAGGCCCGCTGCTCACCTTTTGCCTCTGGCCGCCGGAGAGAATGGTTACCGCTAACAGCATGCCCCTGCCCCCCGTGGCTGCAGGATGTAGTGCCCCTCCCCCCCCCCCCATACACAAACACACACACTGCAGCAAATGCTGGTACAGCCTGGCACGGCCAACTCTGCCCCTAGCTGGTCGGCTGCCCGCAGCAGGGCAGTGCAGTCCTGTGATCCACAAATATTTAGGGGGTGGGGCCTAATACTGTGAGGTGCCCGCCCCCATCAGAGACCTGTGCTCACTGCTGTACTTAGAGCCTAATTCAGCATTGATTGTAGTTGTGCAAAAAATCGCACAACTACAACCCTTTACACTAACATGCGGGGGGCGCCCAGCGCAGGGCAAGTCCGCATGCCGGACCCTTCCCCCAGCTAACATGTGAATGTTCCACTTAGCAGCAAAGCGCTCGCATGTTAAGGGTGTGAAGGCAGACGGCTACCCACCATGTTTAGGCTTGCAGCGGCTGCGCGTTATGTCACGCAGCCGCTGAACCCTGCAAACAGTCCAGACACGCCTACATTGTCCAAACCGCGCTGCCCTCTCACCCCACGAATGCCTTGGCCTGTCAATCAGAGGCGTTTGCATATATGAGATGTCATTGCATCTCACTGCGGCTTCTGTGCATGCGCACCCTCCAGAAGGGCTTCAACATGCGAACACATTGTAGATGCGTTCCATGCTGAATTAGGACCTTAGGAGGTTATTTAGAGATTTACGCAGATGGCCACCGGTACATGTGTTTTGGAGAATTCGCAGGCGTTTTCGCATGTTTTGTGCGCAATTTTTGTCCATGCCGATTAAAAAAATTTTTTTTACGTGAAAATGCCCGCAATTGAATACCCTGTGTTTAATACCCCTCTATATATTTCTGTATATTTATCTGTATAGATAAGTATTCTGAATTTATTGGAAATGTCTAACGACATGAAAGTATACATTTTCTACACAAAGTAAATTACATTTATTATTTATTTATTTTTGCTGTTATATGGAGGAAATAGCAGTAGTACGCAAGCTCGCTTGGTGGACGCTAAGCAGTAGCAGCCACTACTGCGAAATTATGCTAATGCTGCAGCCGATAGGCTGTCAATAGCTTCTGAGCAAACCAATGATTGCTCAGGATGTTTAACGGTACTTGGACGCTGCTGCAGGGGGAACTGTCTCTTTCAATGCAGTAACTGACATCATAATTCCCCCGGAAGCATGCCTGCCTACTTGAGTTACCCCCACATCAACACCTGTCGGAATTACATAGTTCTACATGCAGATCTGCTCTGCGCCCCCCCCCCCCCGCCACCACCACCCCCACCGGCGGCAACCATCTGGCACAGTGCGTCTTGGACAATGTTTTATTTGCGCCCACCTCTGAATCGAAATGTTATTGTGCACATAACAGGAATAGAAGCTAGTGATGCCATCTGTAATCATACAGTAACGTCATTGGCTAGTTTTGACCCATAAAATCTCCCCCCATAAAAAAAATTATAATAATTTTATATATACACTGTATATGTATGTATGTATGTATATATATATATATATATATATATATATATTTTTTTTTTTACTACATCCCCCTCTAAGGGACGGGCAGCAATAAAATAACCAAATACAGGACCTGATCCAGAGTTGGGCACAAAGCCGATTTGAGCTGACTGCACATACTTCTAAGTGCCGCAACACTCTTGCCACGGCGGTCACAGAGAGAATTTATTCACAAAGTGACTGGCAGCCAGGGATCATTTGGGGCGGTTACTGGGAGGTGTGTTGTGAACATATTTGAGGCGTTTCAGCCTGCGACTACAATCCCATATGCAACTGCAGTGGCTCCAGGGTCTTACTTCCTGCGGCCATGCTGTATCTTTGTACGCAGCCACTGGGACTGGCAAAGCCGCCGGTAGGTGTCTCAATACAAATCCAGTCAGCTGCGGCATTTGCATATTTACATCCATTCGCTGCATACACAGTCACAGCTGCGGTGGCATTAGCGTACATCTATTAATTATGCCTACTGTACATCCGCTTAAATAAACAAAAACACTTGTTTCACACACAAAAATGCCCCTTATAAATTATGCCTCAGTGGTGGGCTGATGGTACTGCGTACCCCCACCATATTTCTTAATGGTACTCCGTACCACCCCGTACCACCCTACTTTCAGCACTAAGTAACGGTGAATAATATAAAGTACTAGGGGGGCTTTCCTGAGCTTGTACAATTAATAAGTGTGACTGGCAGACTAGATTACCCAGTTGGTATTTATTTGCTGTCACTATTTTATATTTCTAATAATTTTATTATATTATTATTTAATGACCTATTTATATCTATATAGGTCCATAGGAATGCAATCCATAACCAACTACAAGAAAACATCGAAGTCCACTACCATGCACCAAGACCTAGCAGACGAGCAGACCCACTTTTATTGCAGGTTCGCAAAAGAAGTCCCCTGCGACCCAAACAATCACCTCTACTATGCCCTGAACACCGACGGCCAATTCCAGGCACTGCAAGTCGCCCAAGAAGAGGTACTGTTCAAAAGGGCCAAACCCAGGAAAGCTCCGGGTCCTGACGGAGTATCACCATCTGCCCTGAAAGCATGTGTGGGTCAGCTAGCCCCCATATTCACCAAGATCTTCAACAAATCGCTGGAGCTACAGAAAGTCCCTTCCTGCGTCAAAAGGTCCACTATCGTCCCGGTTCCCAAGAAACCCTCTATCACGAACCTGAACGACTACAGGCCGATAGCACTGACATCTGTGGTCATGAAAACGTTTGAGTGTCTGTTTTGAATCACCTGAAAACTGTGACTAGCCCCCAACTGGACCCCCTACAGTTCGCCAATCAATCGAATCGGTGTGTCAAGGATGCAGTCAACATGGGCCAGCACTACATTCTACAGCACCTAGACATTCCCAGTACCTATGCGAGGGTCCTGTTTGTCGATTTCAGCTCGGCCTTCAATACAATCGGGGCTATCCAGAAACAGGTAGCTTCTGGGACCCCTAGGCGAAGTAATTTGGGGAGCAATATGCTGGGGACCAGCATATTCCACCCCAAATTACTTCGCCTAGGGGTCCCAGAAGCTACCTGTTCCTGGATAGTAGACTTCCTGAAAGATAGGACACAGGTGGTGAAAGTGGGGGAATTCACCTCTCAAGCGCAGTCCATTAGTACAGGGGCCCTCAGGACTGTGTTCTCTCACCCCTGCTCTTCTCCATGTACACAAATGACTTCACCTCAGAGGTGCAATCAGTGAAGATCATCAAATTAGATGACAACACCACCGTTATCGGCCTCATCAAGGACGACGACGACGAATCACCCTATAGACGGGAAGTAGACCGGTTGGTCCAGTGGTGCAGCCACAACAACCTTGAGCTCAACACCCTCAAAACTGCCAAGATGATAGTGGACTTCAGGAAGAAGTCAGCTAGTGCACCTCTGCTAACGATTGCTGACAGTGTGGTATCGCTAGTGGACTTCTTCAAGTTCCTATGGACCACAATCTCCCTAGACCTTAAATGGGGGTCCAACACTGACGCCACTGTTGGGAAAGCGCAGCAGAGGTTGTTCTTCCTCAGGCAACTAAGGAAGTTCAACATCCCACTGATGCTTCTGCTCCTCTTCTACTCCGCGATTGTGAAGTCAGTACTGTGCTCCTCGATACTGGTGTGGTATGGCTCTGCCAGGGCGAGGGCCAGATGCACACTCCAAAAGGTGGTCAGAACCACAGAGAAGATCATTGGGGCCGACCTTCCCTCAGTCCAGGACCTGTACCTGTCCAGAGCTGAAAAGCGGGCAACGAAGATAGTAAAGGACCAGCTACAGCCCGGCCACAGCATGTTTAACTTGCTTCCTTCAGGCAGGCATTACAGGGCCGTCCCTGCCAGGTCCACCAGAAGCCTCAAAAGTTTCTTTCCCCAAGCGGTCCGCCTGCTGAACTCCTGAATATTGACTGACTAGACGTACATGTAACTCACTTGTGTCCCTACGGTATTCCTACCTGTATGACTTTACTTGCCCCCCCCCCTCCCCATCTGCTTATCTGTTACCTACTTGGCTGTTGTATAGCAAACCGAAGACAAATTCCTAGTATACGCAAGTATACCTGGCCAATAAAGCTGATTCTGATTCTGCTATAATGCACACATATTACCCAGCGCTGTCCAAAGAATATTGCAGTGACTCACATCAGTCCCTTTCCCCAGTGGAGCTTACAGTCCATGTCCCCTATCACATGGCACACATACACTCAAGAGTTTGATTTGCTTTGTCAGAATCCAATTACCCCACTAGTATGTTTTTGAAGTGTGGAAAGAAACATACACACTGGGGTTAACTTTTTGTGTGTCAGCAATCAATAAACCTCAGTTTACCTAGTATACCTAGTTTGGTAGGAAACTCATGCAAACATCATGAGAGTACACCCAGGGGCTGGCAACTTTTAGCCTGGGGAGGGCAAATGAAAACAAGTGGCTCCTGGCTTCTCTACCAGCGCATGGCAATGGCAAAATGGATGTGGCCGATAAAAAACTGCCGGCATGGTTTATCTAATGGGGATGCAGTTTAAATGTAACTCGATCTTAGGTATTCAGGTCCTTTTTAGCCCTAAATACTTTCTACTTTCTGTATGTGTTCTGAGGCATCTGATCACCAGAATAAGTTATTCAATTATATGGTTCTGGCGGCTAGATTCGTCATGGCATCACATTAGAAGACAACTGAGCAGGGGATGGCTAGCAACCTTTAGCCTTGGGGGGGGGGGCAAATGAAGTAAAAAAATCAAGTGGCCCCGGCTTCTCTACCAGCACATGGCAATGGCAAAAGGATGTGGCAGATAAAATAGTGCAGGAGTGATTTATCTAATGGGGTTACAGTTTAAATGTGTAGTGAAATATCTGAAAAATCATTATATCGAAGAACAATACATCGCCTACCAGTCCTGTGTGACAAACAGAAACTATTCTAATGACTTATATAAAACATAGGAAACAATGGGCCTAATTCAGATGTGGATGGAGTGGCTGTCACTTGCTTGGAAGCAGCAGTGATAGCGCTGTATGGTGATGCAGCAGGAGGCATCTATTACAAGTAGACACCTCCTGCTGCAGTAGTGATCTGACCTGCATCCTAGGACGCAGGCATCGGATCACTGACTTCCCATCGGACAGCTTACAGAGATTGCTGGACTCTTCTCTCCCCCTAAACAGCAGTGACATGCCTCAGTTATGGGAAACTGAGGGCGTTTCCACCCCTCCTAGCCCCAAATTGGCAGCAGCCTTTCTATCGCTGACAATCTGCTGCCATCTTACTTCCTACATCGCGGGACCCATTTGTGCATGCACTCAACAGATCCTGCGCATGAGCATAGTACCGATAATAAGTAGCAACATCAACTGGACCAGAATGAGGTCCAATATACTGTACAATAACCACTTCACATCACCTCCCTCGGCTCAGTCAATGTCCAAATTACATAAAATGTATATCAAGACAAAAAGTAAGAAGGTGCAGATCAAAACAAACACATTCACTAAAGATGAGCGGGTTCGGTTTCTCTGAATCCGAACCCGCCCGAACTTCATGTTTTTTTTCACGGGTCCGAGCGACTCGGATCTTCCCGCCTTGCTCGGTTAACCCGAGCACGCCCGAACGTCATCATGACGCTGTCGGATTCTCGCGAGGCTCGGATTCTATCGCGAGACTCGGATTCTATATAAGGAGCCGCGCGTCGCCGCCATTTTCACACGTGCATTGAGATTGATAGGGAGAGGACGTGGCTGGCGTCCTCTCCATTTAGATTATAAGAGAGAGAGATTTACTGGAGCTTAGGACTAGGAGGAGTACTGTAGAAGTGTAGAGAGTGCAGAGAGTTTACTAGTGAGTGACCACCAGACAGTGCAGTTTATTTAATATATCCGTTCTCTGCCTGAAAAAAGCGATACACACAGTGACTCAGTCACATACCATATCTGTGTGCACTGCTCAGGCTCAGCCCAGTGTGCTGCATCATCTATATATATTATATATCTGTCTGACTGCTCAGCTCACACAGCTTATAATTGTGGGGGAGACTGGGGAGCACTGCAGTGCCAGTTATAGGTTATAGCAGGAGCCAGGAGTACATAATATTATATAGTGAGTGACCACCAGACAGTGCAGTTTATTTAATATATCCGTTCTCTGCCTGAAAAAAGCGATACACACAGTGACTCAGTCACATACCATATCTGTGTGCACTGCTCAGGCTCAGCCCAGTGTGCTGCATCATCTATATATATTATATATCTGTCTGACTGCTCAGCTCACACAGCTTATAATTGTGGGGGAGACTGGGGAGCACTGCAGTGCCAGTTATAGGTTATAGCAGGAGCCAGGAATACATAATATTATATTAAAATTAAACAGTGCACACTTTTGCTGCAGGAGTGCCACTGCCAGTGTGACTGACCAGTGACCTGACCACACTGACCACCAGTATAGTTAGTAGTATACTTATATTGTGATTGCCTGAAAAAGTTAAACACTCGTCGTGTGACTTCACTTGTGTGTTGTTGTTTTTTTTATTCTATAAAAATAAAATATCATTTATCATCCAGTCGCAGCAGACACAGTACGGTAGTTCACGGCTGTGGCTACCTCTGTGTCTGCACTCGGCAGGCAGTCCGTCCATAATTGTATACCACCTAACCGTGGTTTTTTTTTCTTTCTTCTTTATACATACATACTACTACGACATCTCTTTATCAACCAGTCTATATTATTAGCAGCAGACACAGTACAGTACGGTAGTTCACGGCTGTGGCTACCTCTGTGTCTGCACTCGGCAGGCAGTCCGTCCATAATTGTATACCACCTAACCGTGGTTTTTTTTTCTTTCTTCTTTATACATACATAGTTACATAGACATCTCTTTATCAACCAGTCTATATTAGCAGCAGACACAGTACAGTACGGTAGTTCACGGCTGTGGCTACCTCTGTGTCTGCACTCGGCAGGCAGTCCATAATTGTATACTAGTATCCATCTCCATTGTTTACCTGAGGTGCCTTTTAGTTGTGCCTATTAAAATATGGAGAACAAAAATGTTGAGGTTCCAAAATTAGGGAAAGATCAAGATCCACTTCCACCTCGTGCTGAAGCTGCTGCCACTAGTCATGGCCGAGACGATGAAATGCCAGCAACGTCGTCTGCCAAGGCCGATGCCCAATGTCATAGTACAGAGCATGTCAAATCCAAAACACCAAATATCAGTAAAAAAAGGACTCCAAAACCTAAAATAAAATTGTCGGAGGAGAAGCGTAAACTTGCCAATATGCCATTTACCACACGGAGTGGCAAGGAACGGCTGAGGCCCTGGCCTATGTTCATGGCTAGTGGTTCAGCTTCACATGAGGATGGAAGCACTCAGCCTCTCGCTAGAAAAATGAAAAGACTCAAGCTGGCAAAAGCAGCACAGCAAAGAACTGTGCATT
Organism: Pseudophryne corroboree; assembly: GCF_028390025.1. Lineage (NCBI taxonomy): Eukaryota > Metazoa > Chordata > Amphibia > Anura > Myobatrachidae > Pseudophryne > Pseudophryne corroboree. The sequence goes on from NC_086449.1 coordinate 206,063,146, forward strand.
CTTCGAAATCCCAAATCCACAAGGAGAGTCCAATTGTGTCGGTTGCGATGCCTGACCTTCCCAACACTGGACGTGAAGAGCATGCGCCTTCCACCATTTGCACGCCCCCTGCAAGTGCTGGAAGGAGCACCCGCAGTCCAGTTCCTGATAGTCAGATTGAAGATGTCAGTGTTGAAGTACACCAGGATGAGGAGGATATGGGTGTTGCTGGCGCTGGGGAGGAAATTGACCAGGAGGATTCTGATGGTGAGGTGGTTTGTTTAAGTCAGGCACCCGGGGAGACACCTGTTGTCCGTGGGAGGAATATGGCCGTTGACATGCCAGGTGAAAATACCAAAAAAATCAGCTCTTCGGTGTGGAGGTATTTCACCAGAAATGCGGACAACAGGTGTCAAGCCGTGTGTTCCCTTTGTCAAGCTGTAATAAGTAGGGGTAAGGACGTTAACCACCTCGGAACATCCTCCCTTATACGTCACCTGCAGCGCATTCATAATAAGTCAGTGACAAGTTCAAAAACTTTGGGTGACAGCGGAAGCAGTCCACTGACCAGTAAATCCCTTCCTCTTGTAACCAAGCTCACGAAAACCACCCCACCAACTCCCTCAGTGTCAATTTCCTCCTTCCCCAGGAATGCCAATAGTCCTGCAGGCCATGTCACTGGCAATTCTGACGATTCCTCTCCTGCCTGGGATTCCTCCGATGCATCCTTGCGTGTAACGCCTACTGCTGCTGGCGCTGCTGTTGTTGCTGCTGGGAGTCGATGGTCATCCCAGAGGGGAAGTCGTAAGACCACTTTTACTACTTCCACCAAGCAATTGACTGTCCAACAGTCCTTTGCGAGGAAGATGAAATATCACAGCAGTCATCCTACTGCAAAGCGGATAACTGAGGCCTTGGCATCCTGGGTGGTGAGAAACGTGGTTCCGGTATCCATCATTACTGCAGAGCCAACTAGAGACTTGTTGGAGGTACTGTGTCCCCGGTACCAAATACCATCTAGGTTCCATTTCTCTAGGCAGGCGATACCGAAAATGTACACAGACCTCAGAAAAAGAGTCACCAGTGTCCTAAAAAATGCAGCTGTACCCAATGTCCACTTAACCACGGACATGTGGACAAGTGGAGCAGGGCAGGGTCAGGACTATATGACTGTGACAGCCCACTGGGTAGATGTATGGACTCCCGCCGCAAGAACAGCAGCGGCGGCACCAGTAGCAGCATCTCGCAAACGCCAACTCTTTCCTAGGCAGGCTACGCTTTGTATCACCGCTTTCCAGAATACGCACACAGCTGAAAACCTCTTACGGCAACTGAGGAAGATCATCGCGGAATGGCTTACCCCAATTGGACTCTCCTGTGGATTTGTGGCATCGGACAACGCCAGCAATATTGTGTGTGCATTAAATATGGGCAAATTCCAGCACGTCCCATGTTTTGCACATACCTTGAATTTGGTGGTGCAGAATTTTTTTAAAAACGACAGGGGCGTGCAAGAGATGCTGTCGGTGGCCAGAAGAATTGCGGGACACTTTCGGCGTACAGGCACCACGTACAGAAGACTGGAGCACCACCAAAAACTACTGAACCTGCCCTGCCATCATCTGAAGCAAGAAGTGGTAACGAGGTGGAATTCAACCCTCTATATGCTTCAGAGGTTGGAGGAGCAGCAAAAGGCCATTCAAGCCTATACAATTGAGCACGATATAGTAGGTGGAATGCACCTGTCTCAAGCGCAGTGGAGAATGATTTCAACGTTGTGCAAGGTTCTGATGCCCTTTGAACTTGCCACACGTGAAGTCAGTTCAGACACTGCCAGCCTGAGTCAGGTCATTCCCCTCATCAGGCTTTTGCAGAAGAAGCTGGAGACATTGAAGGAGGAGCTAACACGGAGCGATTCCGCTAGGCATGTGGGACTTGTGGATGGAGCCCTTAATTCGCTTAACAAGGATTCACGGGTGGTCAATCTGTTGAAATCAGAGCACTACATTTTGGCCACCGTGCTCGATCCTAGATTTAAAGCCTACCTTGGATCTCTCTTTCCGGCAGACACAAGTCTGCTGGGGTTGAAAGACCTGCTGGTGACAAAATTGTCAAGTCAAGCGGAACGCGACCTGTCAACATCTCCTCCTTCACATTCTCCCGCAACTGGGGGTGCGAGGAAAAGGCTCAGAATTCCGAGCCCACCCGCTGGCGGTGATGCAGGGCAGTCTGGAGCGACTGCTGATGCTGACATCTGGTCCGGACTGAAGGACCTGACAACGATTACGGACATGTCGTCTACTGTCACTGCATATGATTCTCTCAACATTGATAGAATGGTGGAGGATTATATGAGTGACCGCATCCAAGTAGGCACGTCACACAGTCCGTACTTATACTGGCAGGAAAAAGAGGCAATTTGGAGGCCCTTGCACAAACTGGCTTTATTCTACCTAAGTTGCCCTCCCACAAGTGTGTACTCCGAAAGAGTGTTTAGTGCCGCCGCTCACCTTGTCAGCAATCGGCGTACGAGGTTACATCCAGAAAATGTGGAGAAGATGATGTTCATTAAAATGAATTATAATCAATTCCTCCGCGGAGACATTGACCAGCAGCAATTGCCTCCACAAAGTACACAGGGAGCTGAGATGGTGGATTCCAGTGGGGACGAATTGATAATCTGTGAGGAGGGGGATGTACACGGTGATATATCGGAGGGTGATGATGAGGTGGACATCTTGCCTCTGTAGAGCCAGTTTGTGCAAGGAGAGATTAATTGCTTCTTTTTTGGGGGGGGTCCAAACCAACCCGTCATATCAGTCACAGTCGTGTGGCAGACCCTGTCACTGAAATGATGGGTTGGTTAAAGTGTGCATGTCCTGTTTATACAACATAAGGGTGGGTGGGAGGGCCCAAGGACAATTCCATCTTGCACCTCTTTTTTCTTTTCTTTTTCTTTGCATCATGTGCTGATTGGGGAGGGTTTTTTGGAAGGGACATCCTGCGTGACACTGCAGTGCCACTCCTAAATGGGCCCGGTGTTTGTGTCGGCCACTAGGGTCGCTAATCTTACTCACACAGTCAGCTACCTCATTGCGCCTCTTTTTTTCTTTGCGTCATGTGCTGTTTGGGGAGGGTTTTTTGGAAGGGATATCCTGCGTGACACTGCAGTGCCACTCCTAGATGGGCCCGGTGTTTGTGTCGGCCACTAGGGTCGCTAATCTTACTCACACAGCTACCTCATTGCGCCTCTTTTTTTCTTTGCGTCATGTGCTGTTTGGGGAGGGTTTTTTGGAAGGGCCATCCTGCGTGACACTGCAGTGCCACTCCTAGATGGGCCCGGTGTTTGTGTCGGCCACTAGGGTCGCTAATCTTACTCACACAGCTACCTCATTGCGCCTCTTTTTTTCTTTGCGTCATGTGCTGTTTGGGGAGGGTTTTTTGGAAGGGACATCCTGCGTGACACTGCAGTGCCACTCCTAGATGGGCCCGGTGTTTGTGTCGGCCACTAGGGTCGCTTATCTTACTCACACAGCGACCTCGGTGCAAATTTTAGGACTAAAAATAATATTGTGAGGTGTGAGGTATTCAGAATAGACTGAAAATGAGTGTAAATTATGGTTTTTGAGGTTAATAATACTTTGGGATCAAAATGACCCCCAAATTCTATCATTTAAGCTGTTTTTTAGTGTTTTTTGAAAAAAACACCCGAATCCAAAACACACCCGAATCCGACAAAAAAAATTCGGTGAGGTTTTGCCAAAACGCGTTCGAACCCAAAACACGGCCGCGGAACCGAACCCAAAACCAAAACACAAAACCCGAAAAATTTCAGGCGCTCATCTCTAACATTCACAACACTGAGGCGTTTGAATAAGCAATTCATAAATCACAATAAACCATTAACATCACTGTTCCAGGAGCATACAGATGACACAGTACTGTAACTCATTTAAGCAACTACATGTACTCAGGGTACATGTAGTTGGAAGAGCAGTTGGAAGAAGTCAGAACTCTGTTTGCCTCCCGCAGCCAGGCCCTGGATAACTAAAATTTTACTTCCCCAGGGGTCAGATGGCACCCTGCCTCTTTGGGAGCCAGCCTCTGAGCATACCCCACACAGATAGGGCTTTGGCCAGGAATTGAGCATGACCTGAGAGCTATGATGCAGCAATGCTAACCACTGCGCCAAGCAGAGGTGTGGTATATAACATACCTCCCAACATGACCCTTTCCAGGAGGGACAGAATGCTCTGCTTCTGGACTTCTCTCTTAATTTATGATTGCTGGCACCTATGTTGAACAGGTTAATGGATAAGAAAGGTGTTTCACCTCAGATGAAGGCAATCATAAATTAAGAGGAAAGTACAGGAGCAGAGCATTCTGTCCCTCCTGGAGAGGGTCATGTTGGGAGGTATGATATAAGGTCGACATACATAATGTAGACATGGTCGAATCGTCATTCACCATTTCGACATTTATAATATGTACCCTACCGAAATGTTGACAGAAGGGCTAGGGTGCGTTTTTTGCATCCCTGCAATCAGGTAGTCGCCGGGGAGACGAAATCGCTGTGCAGGGGGTGCGATCGAATGTGCAGGAGAGCTGCACAAATAGAAGTTTGTGCAGTCTCTGCACAGCCCAGAATTTACTCTGCCAGTGCGATGATCGGGGCTGGAGCTGACGTCAGAAACCCTCCCTCCAAACGCCTGGTACCTCCTGCGTTTCTCCGGACACTCTGCAAAAATGGTTAGTTACCACCCACAAACGGCCTCTTCCTGTCAGTCACCTTGTGATCGCCCGCGCGATCGCTTTTCTAGCACCTTCCAGTCGCTGCCCGGCGACCCGTCGCTGCAGACTGACGTGCCTGCGCATTGCAGTGTATAGACATCTGGCAAAGACATCTAATGAAGTGTGGTTCTGGTGAGCACTCTCCACCTAACCCTAACCCTGCAGCCATACCCAGCCCCCCCCCCCCCCCCCGCAGCCTAACCCTAACCTCCCCCTAGTGCCTAACCCTCTCGTCCTTCAGCCTACCCCCACCCCCCACAGCCTAACCCTAACCTTCCCCTAGTGCCTAACCCTCCCGTCCTTCAGCCTAACCATAATGTCGACATTCTGAGAATGTCGGGATTTCCCATGCTGATGATGTCGACACTGTGAACATGTTAGCATTCGGAGGATGTTGACATTGTGGTGTCAACATTACGACTGTAAATGTTGACTGTATGGGCCTGATTCAGACCTGATCGCTGCTGTGTGTTTTCGCACAGCAGCCGATTATCAATTGACTGCGCATGTGTATGCACCGCAATGCACAAGCATGTCACCAAACGGCGACAAGCCGGAGCGAAAATTTACATTGCACAGCCATTTGCAAGCTGATTGACAGGAAGAGGCTGTTTGTGTGTGGTATCTGCCCTTTTTATGGGAGTGTCAGGGAAAACGCAGGCGTGCCCAAGCGTTTTCAGGGAGGGAGTGTGATGTCAACTCCGGACCAGCCTGTTCTTTTCGCACTGTAAGAATAAGTCCTGGGCTGCGCACACATTGCACACACTGGAAAAAAAATAAGAATTTACTCACCGGTAATTCTATTTCTCGTAGTCCGTAGTGGATGCTGGGAACTCCGTAAGGACCATGGGGAAAAGACGGGCTCCGCAGGAGACTGGGCACTCTAAAGAAAAGATTAGGTACTATCTGGTGTGCACTGGCTCCTCCCTCTATGCCCCTCCTCCAGACCTCAGTTAGGGAAACTGTGCCCGGAAGAGCTGACATTACAAGGAAAGGATTTTTGGAATCCAGGGTAAGACTCATACCAGCCACACCAATCACACCGTACAACTTGTGATAACCTTACCCAGTTAACAGTATGAACAACAACTGAGCCTCACTCAACGGATGGCTCATAACAATAACCCTTATTTAAGCAATAACTATAGACACGTATTGCAGAAAGTCCGCACTTGGGACGGGCGCCCAGCATCCACTACGGACTACGAGAAATAGAATTACCGGTGAGTAAATTCTTATTTTCTCTGACGTCCTAGTGGATGCTGGGAACTCCGTAAGGACCATGGGGATTATACCAAAGCTCCCAAACGGGCGGGAGAGTGCGGATGACTCTGCAGCACCGAATGAGCAAACACAAGGTCCTCCTCAGCCAGGGTATCAAACTTGTAGAACTTTGCAAAGGTGTTTGAACCCGACCAAGTAGCCGCTCGGCAAAGCTGTAAAGCCGAGACCCCTCGGGCAGCCGCCCAAGAAGAGCCCACCTTCGTTGTGGAATGGGCTTTTACTGATTTTGGATGCGGCAATCCAGCCGCAGAATGAGCCAGCTGAATCGTGCTACAGATCCAGCGAGCAATAGTTTGCTTTGAAGCAGGAGCACCCAGCTTGTTGGGTGCATGCAGGATAAACAGCGAGTCAGTCTTCCTGACTCCAGCCATTCTGGAAACATATATTTTCAAAGCCCTGACTACGTCCAGCAACTTGGAGTCCTCCAAGTCCCGAGTAGCCGCAGGCACCACAATAGGTTGGTTCAAATGAAACGATGATACCACCTTTGGGAGAAATTGGGGACGAGTCCTCAATTCTGCCCTGTCCATATGGAAGATCAGATATGGGCTTTTACATGACAAAGCCGCCAATTCCGACACACGCCTAGCCGATGCTAAGGCCAACAGCATGACCACTTTCCACGTGAGATACTTTAGTTCCACGGTCTTAAGTGGCTCAAACCAGTGGGATTTCAGGAAATCCAACACAACGTTAAGATCCCAGGGTGCCACTGGTGGCAAAAAAGGGTGCTGAATATGCAGCACTCCCTTAACAAACGTCTGAACCTCAGGCAGTGAAGCCAGTTCTTTTTGAAAGAAAATGGATAAGGCCGAAATCTGGACCTTTATGGACCCCAATTTTAGGCCCATAGTCACCCCTGACTGTAGGAAGTGCAGGAATCGACCAAGCTGGAATTCCTCTGTAGGGGCCGTCCTGGCCTCACACCAAGCAACATATTTTCGCCATATACGGTGATAATGCTTTGCTGTCACGTCCTTCCTAGCCTTTATCAGCGTAGGAATAACTTCATCCGGAATGCCTTTTTCCGCTAGGATCCGGCGTTCAACCGCCATGCCGTCAAACGCAGCCGCGGTAAGTCTTGGAACAGACAGGGCCCTTGTTGCAGCAGGTCCTGTCTGAGAGGCAGAGGCCATGGGTCCTCTGTGCGCATTTCTTGCAGTTCCGGGTACCAAGTCCTTCTTGGCCAATCCGGAACAATGAGTATTGTTCTTATTCCTCTCTTTCTTACTATTCTCAGTACCTTGGGTATGAGAGGAAGAGGAGGAAACACATATACCGACTGGTACACCCACGGTGTCACTAGGGCGTCCACAGCTATCGCCTGAGGGTCCCTTGACCTGGCGCAATATCTTTTTAGCTTTTTGTTGAGGCGGGACGCCATCATGTCCACCTGTGGCAGTTCCCATCGCTTTGCAATCTGTGTGAAGACTTCTTGATGAAGTCCCCACTCTCCCGGGTGGAGGTCGTGTCTGCTGAGGAAGTCTGCTTCCCAGTTGTCCACTCCCGGAATGAACACTGCTGACAGTGCTTGCACGTGATTCTCCGCCCACCGAAGAATCTTTGTGGCTTCCGCCATTGCCATCCTGCTTCTTGTGCCGCCCTGGCGGTTTACATGGGCGACCGCCTTGATGTTGTCTGACTGAATCAGCGCTGGCCGGTTTCGAAGCAGGGGCTCTGCTTGACTCAGGGCGTTGTAAATGGCCCTTAGTTCCAGTATATTTATGTGTAGAGAAGTCTCCAGACTTGACCACAGCCCTTGGAAGTTTCTTCCCTGAGTGACTGCCCCCCATCCTCGGAGGCTTGCATCCGTGGTCACCAGGACCAAGTCCTGTATGCCGAACCTGCGGCCCTCGGGAAGGTGAGCACTCTGCAGCCACCACAGAAGAGACACCCTGGCCCTTGGGGACAGGGTGATCAGCCGATGCATCTGAAGATGCGATCCGGACCACTTGTCCAACAGATCCCACTGAAAGATCCTTGCATGGAACCTGCCGAAGGGAATGGCTTCGTATGAAGCCACCATCTTTCCCAGGACTCGCGTGCAGTGATGCACCGATACCTGTTTTGGTTTCAGGAGGTCCCTGACCAGAGATGCTAATTCCTGGGCCTTCTCCACCGGGAGAAACACCTTCTTCTGTTCTGTGTCCAGAATCATGCCCAGGAAAAGCAGACGCGTCGCAGGAATCAGCTGCGACTTTGGTACATTCAGAATCCAGCCGTGCTGTTGCAACACTTCCTGAGAGAGTGCTACGCTGATCATCAACTGCTCTCTGGACCTCGCCTTTATGAGGAGATCGTCCAAGTACGGGATAACTATAACTCCCTTCTTCCGAAGGAGTATCATCATTTCGGCCATTACCTTGGTAAATATCCTCGGTGCCGTGGACAGGCCAAACGGCAACGTCTGGAACTGGTAATGACAGTCCTGTACCACAAACCTGAGGTACTACTGGTGAAGTGGGTAAATGGGGACATGCATCCTTGATGTCCAGCGACACCATAAAATCCCCCTCTTCCAGGCTTGCAATAACCGCTCTGAGCGATTCCATTTTGAACTTGAATTTCTTTATATAAGTGTTCAAGGATTTTAAAATTCAGAATGGGTCTCACCGAACCGTCCGGTTTCGGTACCACAAACATTGTGGAATAGTAACCCCTTCCCTGTTGAAAGAGGGGGGCCCTGATAATCACTTGCTGGAGGTACAGCTTGTGAATTGCCGCCAGTACTACCTCCCTTTCCATGGGGGAAGCTGGCAAGGCTGATTTGAGGTAACGGCGGGGGGGGAGTCGCTTCGAATTCCAACTTGTATCCCTGAGATACAATTTGTACAGCCCAGAGATCCACCTGTGAGCGAACCCACTGGTTCTTGAAGTTTCGGAGACGCGCCCCCACTGCACCTGGCTCCGCCTGTGGAGCCCCAACGTCATGCGGTGGACTTAGTGGAAGCAGGGGAGGACTTTTGTTCCTGGGAACTGGCTGCATGGTGCAGCTTCTTACCTCTACCCCTGCCTCTGGCAAGAAAGGATGCGCCCCTGACCCTCTTGCCTTTCTGAGAACGAAAGGACTGCATTTGATAATACGGTGCTTTCTTAGGCTGTGAGGAAACCTGAGGCAAGAAAGTCGACTTTCCAGCTGTCGCTGTGGACACGAGGTCCGATAGACCGTCCCCAAACAATTCCTCATCCTTATAAGGCAAAACCTCCATGTGTTTTTTAGAATCAGCATCTCCTGTCCATTGCCGAGTCCATAAGACCCTCCTGGCAGAAATGGACATAGCATTAATTCTAGAGCCCAGCAGGCAAATGTCCCTCTGAGCATCCCGCATATATAAGACGACGTCTTTTATATGGCCCAGGGTTAGCAAAACAGTATCCCTGTCGAGGGAATCTATGTCGTCCGACAGATTATCTGTCCATGCTGCTACAGCACTACACATCCAGGCTGAAGCAATAGCAGGTCTCAGTAGAGTACCAGAGTGTGTATACACTGACTTCAGGATAGCCTCCTGCTTTCTATCCGCAGGCTCCTTTAGGGCGGCCGTATCCTGAGACGGCAGGGCCACCTTTTTAGATAAGCGTGTCAGCGCCTTGTCCACCCTAGGGGATGTTTCCCAACGTAACCTGTCCGTTGACGGGAAAGGGTACGCCATCAGTAACCTCTTAGAAATCACTAGTTTCTTATCAGGGGAACTCCACGCTTCTTCACATAATTCATTTTTCTCTGACGTCCTAGTGGATGCTGGGGACTCCGTCAGGACCATGGGGATTAGCGGCTCCGCAGGAGACAGGGCACAAAAATAAAGCTTTAGGATCAGGTGGTGTGCACTGGCTCCTCCCCCTATGACCCTCCTCCAAGCCTCAGTTAGTTAGGTTTTTGTGCCCGTCCGAGCAGGGTGCAATCTAGGTGGCTCTCCTAAAGAGCTGCTTAGAAAAAGTTTTTAGGTTTTTTATTTTACAGTGAGTCCTGCTGGCAACAGGCTCACTGCAACGAGGGACTTAGGGGAGAAGAAGTGAACTCACCTGCGTGCAGGATGGATTGGCTTCTTAGGTTACTGGACACCATTAGCTCCAGAGGGATCGAACACAGGCCCAGCCATGGAGTCCGGTCCCGGAGCCGCGCCGCCGACCCCCTTGCAGATGCCGAAAAGTGAAGAGGTCCAGAAACCGGCGGCAGAAGACTTTTCAGTCTTCATGAGGTAGCGCACAGCACTGCAGCTGTGCGCCATTGTTGTCACACACTTCACACCAGCGGTCACGGAGGGTGCAGGGCGCTGCGGGGGGCGCCCTGGGCAGCAATGAAATACCTATACTGGCTAAAAGATACATCACATATAGCCCCTGGGGCTATATGGATGTATTTAACCCCTGCCAGGTCTCAGAAAAACGGGAGAAGAAGCCCGTCGAAAAGGGGGCGGGGCCTATTCTCCTCAGCACACAGCGCCATTTTCCCTCACAGAAATGCTGGTGGGAAGGCTCCCAGGCTCTCCCCTGCACTGCACTACAGAAACAGGGTTAAAACAGAGAGGGGGGGCACTTATTTGGCGATATGATTATATATATTAAGATGCTATAAGGGAAAAACACTTATATAAAGGTTGTCCCTGTATAATTATAGCGTTTTGGTGTGTGCTGGCAAACTCTCCCTCTGTCTCTCCAAAGGGCTAGTGGGGTCCTGTCCTCTATCAGAGCATTCCCTGTGTGCGTGCTGTGTGTCGGTACGTGTGTGTCGACATGTATGAGGACGATGTTGGTGAGGAGGCGGAGCAATTGCCTGTAATGGTGATGTCAATCTCTAGGGAGTCGACACCGGAATGGATGGCTTATTTAAGGAATTACGTGATAATGTCAACACGCTGCAAGGTCGGTTGACGACATGAGACGGCCGACAAACCAAATTAGTACCTGTCCAGGCGTCTCAAACACCGTCAGGGGCGTTAAAAACGTCCTTTTACCTCAGTCGGTCGACACAGACACGGACACTGACTCCAGTGTCGACGGTGAAGAAACAAACGTATTTTCCTTTAGGGCCACACGTTACTTGTTAAGGGCAATGAAGGAGGTGTTACATATTTCTGATACTACAAGTACCACAAAAAAGGGTATTATGTGGAATGTGAAAAAACTACCTGTAGTTTTTCCTGAATCAGATAAATTAAATGAAGTGTGTGATGATGCGTGGGTTTCCCCCGATAGAAAATTATTGGCGGTATACCGTTTCCCGCCAGAAGTTAGGGCGCGTTGGGAAACACCCCTTAGGGTGGATAAGGCGCTCACACGCTTATCAAAACAAGTGGCGGTACCGTCTCCAGATAGGGCCGCCCTCAAGGAGCCAGCTGATAGGAGGCTGGAAAATATCCTAAAAAGTATATACACACATACTGGTGTTATACTCCGACCAGCGATCGCCTCAGCCTGGATGTGCAGCGCTGGGGTGGCTTGGTCGGATTCCCTGACTGAAAATATTGATACCCTTGACAGGGACAGTATTTTATTGACTATAGAGCATTTAAAGGATGCATTTCTATATATGCGAGATGCACAGAGGGATATTTGCACTCTGGCATCAAGAGTAAGTGCGATGTCCATATCTGCCAGAAGTTGTTTATGGACACGACAGTGGTCAGGTGATGCAGATTCCAAACGGCACATGGAAGTATTGCCGTATAAAGGAGAAAAAGACAACGTCTTTTCAGCCTCAGTCCTTTCGTCCCCATAAGGGCAAGCGGGCAAAAGGCCAGTCATATCTGCCATGGGATAGAGGAAAGGGAAGAAGACTGCAGCAGGCAGCCCATTCCCAGGAACAGAAGCCCTCCACCGCTTCTGCCAAGTCCTCAGCATGACTCAGGTGCGGTGGGGGGTCGTCTCAAGAGTTTCAGCACGCAGTGGGCTCACTCGCAAGTGGACCCCTGGATCCTACAAGTAGTATCCCAGGGGTACAGATTGGAGATTCGAGACGTCTCCCCCTGGCAGGTTCCTGAAGTCTGCTTTACCAACGTCTCCCTCCGACAGGGAGGCAGTAGTGGAAACAATTCACAAGCTGTATTCCCAGCAGGTGATAATCAAAGTACCCCTCCTACAACAAGGAAAGGGGTATTATTCCACACTATATTGTGGTACTGAAGCCAGACGGCTCGGTGAGACCTATTCTAAATCTGAAATATTTGAACACTTACATACAAAGGTTCAAATCAAGATGGAGTCACTCAGAGCAGTGATAGCGAACCAGGAAGAAGGGGACTATATAGTGTCCCGGGACATCAGGGATGCTTACCTCCATGTCCAAATTTGCCCTTCTCACCAAGGGTACCTCAGGTTCGTGGTACAGAACTGTCACTATCAGTTTCAGACGCTGCCGGTTGGATTGTCCACGGCACCCCGGGTCCTTACCAAGGTAATGGCCGAAATGATGATTCTTCTTCAAAGAAAATGGACGATCTCCTGATAAGGGCAAGGTCCAGAGAACAGTTGGAGGTCGGAGTAGCACTATCTCAAGTAGTTCTACGACAGCACGGGTGGATTCTAAATATTCCAAAACCGCAGCTGTTTCCGACAACACGTCTGCTGTTTCCTAGGGATGATTCTGGACACAGTCCAGAAAAAGGTGTTTCTCCCGGAGAAGAAAGCCAGGGAGTTATCCGAGCTAGTCAGGAACCTCCTAAAACCAGGAAAAGTGTCAGTGCATCATTGCACAAGGGTCCTGGGAAAAATGGTGGCTTCTTACGAAGCGATTCCATTCGGCAGATTTCACGCAAGAACTTTTCAGTGGGATCTGCTGGAAAAATGGTCCGGATCGCATCTTCAGATGCATCAGCGGATAACCCTGTCTCCAAGGACAAGGGTGTTTCTTCTGCGGTGGCTGCAGAGTGCTCATCTACTAAAGGGCCGCAGATTCGGCATTCAGGACTGGGTCCTGGTGACCACGGATGCCAGCCTGAGAGGCTGGGAAGCAGTCACACAGGGAAAAAATTTCCAGGGAGTGTGATCAAGTCTGGAGACTTCTCTCCACATAAATATACTGGAGCTAAGAGCGATTTACAATGCTCTAAGCCTGGCAAAACCCCTGCTTCAGGGTCAGCCGGTGTTGATCCAGTCGGACAACATCACGGCAGTCGCCCACGTAAACAGACAGGGCGGCACAAGAAGCAGGAGAGCAATGGCAGAAGCTGCAAGGATTCTTCGCTGGGCGGAAGATCATGTGATAGCACTGTCAGCAGTGTTCATTCCGGGAGTGGACAACTGGGAAGCAGACTTCCTCAGCAGACACGATCTACACCCGGGAGAGTGGGGACTTCATCCAGAAGTCTTCCACATGATTGTGAACCGTTGGGAAAAACCAAAAGGTGGATATGATGGCGTCTCGCCTCAACAAAAAACTGGACAGGTATTGCGCCAGGTCAAGAGACCCTCAGGCAATAGCTGTGGATGCTCTGGTAACACCGTGAGTGTTCCAGTCAGTGTATGTGTTTCCTCCTCTGCCTCTCATACCAAAAGTACTGAGAATTATACGGCAAAGGGGAGTAAGAATGATACTCGTGGCTCCGGATTGGCCAAGAAGAACTTGGTACCCGGAACTTCAGGAGATGCTCACGGAAGATCCGTGGCCTCTACCTCTAAGACGGGACCTGCTTCAGCAGGGACCGTGTCTATTCCAAGACTTACCGCGGCTGCGTTTGACGGCATGGCGGTTGAACGCCGAATTCTAAGGGAAAAAGGCATTCCGGAAGAGGTCATTCCTACACTGGTAAAAGCCAGGAAGGAGGTGACTGCACAACATTATCACCGCATTTGGAGAAAATATGTTGCGTGGTGTGAGGCCAGGAAGGCCCCCACGGAGGAATTTCAATTGGGTCGATTCCTACATTTCCTGCAAACAGGATTGTCTATGGGCCTCAAATTGGAGTCCATTAAGGTTCAAATTTCGGCCCTGTCGATTTTCTTCCAGAAAGAATTGGCTTCAGTTCCTGAAGTCCAGACTTTTGTAAAAGGAGTACTACATATACAGCCCCCGGTTGTGCCCCCAGTGGCTCCGTGGGACCTTAATGTAGTTTTGGATTTTCTCAAATCCCATTGGTTTGAGCCACTCAAATCGGTGGATTTGAAATATCTTACATGGAAAGTAACCATGCTACTGGCCCTGGCTTCAGCCAGGAGAGTGTCAGAATTGGCGGCTTTATCGTATAAAAGCCCATATCTGATTTTCCATTCGGACAGGGCAGAACTGCGGACGCGTCCTCAGTTTCTGCCTAAGGTGGTGTCAGCGTTTCACCTGAACCAGCCTATTGTGGTGCCTGCGGCTACTAGCGATTTGGAGGATTCCAAGTTGCTGGACGTTGTCAGGGCATTGAAAATATATATTTCAAGGACGGCTGGAGTCAGAAAATCTGACTCGCTGTTTATACTGTATGCACCCAACAAGCTGAGTGCTCCTGCTTCTAAGCAGACGATTGCTCGTTGGATTTGTAGCACAATTCAACTTGCACATTCTGTGGCAGGCCTGCCACAGCCTAAATCTGTAAAGGCCCATTCCACAAGGAAGGTGGGCTCATCCTGGGCGGCTGCCCGAGGGGTCTCGGCATTACAACTCTGCCGAGCAGCTACGTGGTCGGGGGAGAACACGTTTGTAAAATTCTACAAATTTGATACCCTGGCTAAAGAGGACCTGGAGTTCTCTCATTCGGTGCTGCAGAGTCATCCGCACTCTCCCGCCCGTTTGGGAGCTTTGGTATAATCCCCATGGTCCTGACGGAGTCCCCAGCATCCACTAGGACGTCAGAGAAAATAAGATTTTACTTACCGATAAATCTATTTCTCGTAGTCCGTAGTGGATGCTGGGCGCCCATCCCAAGTGCGGATTGTCTGCAATACTTGTACATAGTTATTGTTACAAAAAAATCGGGTTGTTATTGTTGTGAGCCGTCTGTTCAGAGGCTCCTACGTTTGTCATACTGTTAACTGGGTTCAGATCACAAGTTGTACGGTGTGATTGGTGTGGCTGGTATGAGTCTTACCCGGGATTCAAAATCCTTCCTTATTGTGTACGCTCGTCCGGGCACAGTATCCTAACTGAGGCTTGGAGGAGGGTCATAGGGGGAGGAGCCAGTGCACACCACCTGATCCTAAAGCTTTATTTTTGTGCCCTGTCTCCTGCGGAGCCGCTAATCCCCATGGTCCTGACGGAGTCCCCAGCATCCACTACGGACTACGAGAAATAGATTTATCGGTAAGTAAAATCTTATTAATTCATCAGATGGGGGAAAAGTCACTGGCTGCTTTTTCTCCCCAAACATATAAACCCTCTTGGTATTAACAGGGTTAATCTCAGAAATGTGTAATACATCTTTCATTGCAATAATCATGTATCGGATGGCCTTGGTCATTTTAGACTGTAAATGTGCCTCATCATCGTTGACACTGGAGTCGGACTCTGTGTCGACATCTGTGTCAACCATCTGAGATAGAGGGCGTTTATAAGCCCCTGACGGTTTCTGAGTCGCCTGGGCAGGCGCGGGCTGAGACCCCGGCTGTCCCAAGGCTGCAGCGTCATCAAACCTTTTATGTAAGGAGCTTACATTGTCGTTTAAGACCTTCCACATATCCATCCAATCTGGTGTCGGCCCCGACGGGGGCGACACCACACTTATCTGCCCTTGCTCCGCCTCCACGTAACCCTCCTCATCAAACATGTCGACACAGCCGCACCGACACACCGCACACACACAGGGAATGCTCAGACTGAGGACAGGACCCCACAAAGTCCTTTGGGGAGACAGAGAGAGAGTATGCCAGCACACACCACAGCGCTATATAACACAGGGATTTTCACTTATAATAAGTGATTACACAATAGCTGCCTTATATGTTTTATTTGCGCCTAAATTTATGTGCCCCCCCTCTCTTTTTTACCCTTCTTGTACCTGGATACTGCAGGGGAGAGCCTGGGGAGCTGCTTCCAGCGGAGCTGTGAAGAGAAAATGGCGCTGGTGTGCTGAGGAAGAAGGCCCCGCCCCCTCAGTGGCAGGCTTCTGTCCCGCTTTCTGTGTAAAAAAATGGCGGGGGTTTTTACATATATACAGTGCCAGACTGTATATATGTATTTTTATTGCCAAAAGGTACTTCAATTGCTGCCCAGGGCGCCCCCCCCCCCCCCCCCCCCCAGCGCCCTGCACCCTACAGTGACCGGAGTGTGTAAGTGTGCTGCGGTGCTGTGCGCTACCTTAAATGAAGACAGGAGTCTTCTGCCGCCGATTTCGTCGTCTTCAAGCTTCTGTTCTTCTGGCTGTGCGAGGGGGACGGCGGCGCGGCTCCGGGAACGGACGATCGAGGACAGGTGCCTGCAGTGGCGGATTTAGCGGGGGGCGATTAGGGCGAACGCACCCCCTACATATACCGGCACCGGGATGGAGGCCGGGTCCCGGCGCGATATTGGGAACGGGGTGGAGAGCGGTGCAGCGCGGCGGGGGACGAGGAGAGGAGCGTCCTAACGCGCGTACAGCGACCTCTGTTCTGACCACGCCCCCTCCTTCCTGTACGCACGTCATGACGCTCTCTCTCTGTCTTCGTCCCCCGCCGCGCTACACCGCTCTGCACCTTGTTCCCAATATCCTGGCGGGAACCGGCCTCCATCTATGAGGTGGGAGAGTGTGTGTGTGTGTGTGTGTGTGTGTGTGTGTGTGTGTGTGTGTGTGTGTGTGTGTGTGTGTGTGTGTGTGTGTGTGTCCCATTTCTCCCCCCCCCCCCCCCTTCTTCTCCCTGCATTATTTGGCTGAATTTTTCCTCATTCTGTGTGCTATGTAATTTTTGCCTCATACAGTGTGCTATAATGTGATTTTTCCCTCATTCTGCGTGCTATCATGTGAATTTTGCCTCATTCTGCGTGCTATCATGTGAATTTTGCCTCATTCTGCGTGCTATCATGTCATTTTTGCCTCATACAGTGTGCTATAATGTGATTTTTGGGAAAAGGGCCCTAATTTGCACACCTTAATTAGGTAGTGAGGTGCTACTCTGCTTGAGACTTAGTAAAGTGTACAAAGAGGAAAAGTAGCAGGTGCACAATCTCACACTAGCTCTACCTGTAGTAACCAGAGGCATTTAGCATATTCCTGGCCAGGGCTATGAGCTTACCCACCGCATCAAGGTAGCCTCTCATTGGGTAAGTCCCTAACACTAACTATGGGGGTTCAGGTCCGGGGGGCAGGACACCCCAGAGCCACCCAGCCAGATAACCCCAGGGCATCGCAGGAGTGATAAAACTATAGGGTTAAAGTGATAGGAGCAGCTGTTGCTGCATGTGTGAATAATGTGAGCAGTAAAAGAAAATTATGTGAAGGTGTTACATATATATAAAACAAACTAAGTGCCATGGAGTAATGAAATAATGTTAAATTGCGATGCC
The DNA here is from genome assembly GCF_028390025.1 of Pseudophryne corroboree. NCBI lineage: Eukaryota > Metazoa > Chordata > Amphibia > Anura > Myobatrachidae > Pseudophryne > Pseudophryne corroboree. The sequence goes on from NC_086449.1 coordinate 206,080,598, forward strand.
CCAGGGACACCCAGCTACGGCAGGCACAGGGAGCCCCGCACCCCCGCTCTGGGGTGTCCTGCCCCCCGGACCTGAACCCCCATAGTTAGTGTTAGGGACTTACCCAATGAGAGGCTACCTTGATGCGGTGGGTAAGCTCATAGCCCTGGCCAGGAATATGCTAAATGCCTCTGGTTACTACAGGTAGAGCTAGTGTGAGATTGTGCACCTGCTACTTTTCCTCTTTGTACACTTTACTAAGTCTCAAGCAGAGTAGCACCTCACTACCTAATTAAGGTGTGCAAATTAGGGCCCTTTTCCCTCTGTTACCGATGTATTCATACATTTTTGAAGGTAGGAGACGCCTTCATCCTAATTTAGCACCCTGCCCCACCCACCCCTCTGATTTTAAATAGTCAAACACTCCAGCCTTTACATTTGGAATGAGCACACTGTGGTAAGACTCCTACATTTTGTTTAATATGGCAGTCCATAATGGGGGGGATTCTCTGGGGTGCGGGGCTCCCTGTGCCTGCCGTAGCTGGGTGTCCCTGGGGCATCGCAATTTAACATTATTTCATTACTCCATGGCACTTAGTTTGTTTTATATATATGTAACACCTTCACATAATTTTCTTTTACTGCTCACATTATTCACACATGCAGCAACAGCTGCTCCTATCACTTTAACCCTATAATTTTATCACTCCTGCGATGCCCTGGGGTTATCTGGCTGGGTGGCTCTGGGGTGTCCTGCCCCCCGGACCTGAACCCCCATAGTTAGTGTTAGGGACTTACCCAATGAGAGGCTACCTTGATGCGGTGGGTAAGCTCATAGCCCTGGCCAGGAATATGCTAAATGCCTCTGGTTACTACAGGTAGAGCTAGTGTGAGATTGTGCACCTGCTACTTTTCCTCTTTGTACACTTTACTAAGTCTCAAGCAGAGTAGCACCTCACTACCTAATTAAGGTGTGCAAATTAGGGCCCTTTTCCCTCTGTTACCGATGTATTCATACATTTTTGAAGGTAGGAGACGCCTTCATCCTAATTTAGCACCCTGCCCCACCCACCCCTCTGATTTTAAATAGTCAAACACTCCAGCCTTTACATTTGGAATGAGCACACTGTGGTAAGACTCCTACATTTTGTTTAATATGGCAGTCCATAATGGGGGGGATTCTCTGGGGTGCGGGGCTCCCTGTGCCTGCCGTAGCTGGGTGTCCCTGGGGCATCGCAATTTAACATTATTTCATTACTCCATGGCACTTAGTTTGTTTTATATATATGTAACACCTTCACATAATTTTCTTTTACTGCTCACATTATTCACACATGCAGCAACAGCTGCTCCTATCACTTTAACCCTATAATTTTATCACTCCTGCGATGCCCTGGGGTTATCTGGCTGGGTGGCTCTGGGGTGTCCTGCCCCCCGGACCTGAACCCCCATAGTTAGTGTTAGGGACTTACCCAATGAGAGGCTACCTTGATGCGGTGGGTAAGCTCATAGCCCTGGCCAGGAATATGCTAAATGCCTCTGGTTACTACAGGTAGAGCTAGTGTGAGATTGTGCACCTGCTACTTTTCCATAATGTGATTTTTCCCTCATTCTGCGTGCTATCATGTGAATTTTGCCTCATTCTGCGTGCTATAATGTCAATTTCGGCTCATTCTGCGTGCTATAACGTCATTTTTGCCTCATACAGTGTGCTATAATGTGATTTTTCCCTCATTCTGCGTGCTATAATGTCAATTTCGGCTCATTCTGCGTGCTATAACGTCATTTTTGCCTCATACAGTGTGCTATAATGTGATTTTTCCCTCATTCTGCGTGCTATCATGTGAATTTTGCCTCATTCTGCGTGCTATCATGTCATTTTTTGCCTCATACAGTGTGCTATCATGTGATTTTTCCCTCATTCTGCGTGCTATCATGTGATTTTTCCCTCATTCTGCGTGCTATCGTGATTTTTCCCTCATTCTGCGTGCTATCATGTGAATTTTGCCTCATTCTGCGTGCTATCATGTAATTTTTGCCTCATACAGTGTGCTATAATGTGATTTTTCCCTCATTCTGCGTGCTATCATGTGAATTTTGCCTCATTCTGCGTGCTATAATGTCAATTTCGGCTCATTCTACGTGCTATAACGTCATTTTTGCCTCATACAGTGTGCTATAATGTGATTTTTTCCCTCATTCTGCGTGCGATCATGTGAATTTTGCCTCATTCTGCGTGCTATAATGTCAATTTCGTCTCATTCTGCATGCTATAACGTCATTTTTGCCTCATACAGTGTGCTATAATGTGATTTTTCCCTCATTCTGCGTGCTATCATGTGAATTTCGGTTCATTCAGTGTGCTACAATGTGAATTTCGGCTCATTCAGTGTGCTACAATGTGAGTTTCGGCTCATTCAGTGTGCTACAATGTGAATTTCGGCTCATTCAGTGTGCTATAATGTGAATTTCGGCTCATTCAGTGTGCTATTATGTGAATTTCGGCTCATTCAGTGTGCTACAATGTAAATTTCGGCTCATTCAGTGTGCTATGATGTGAATTTCGGCTCATTCAGTGTACTATGATGTGAATTTCGGCTCATTCAGTGTGCTATAATGTGAATTTCGGATAATACTGTGTGCTATAATGTGAATTTTAGCTCATTCTGTGTGCTATAATGTGAATTTCGGCTCATACAGTGTGCTACAATGTGAATTTCGGCTCATTCAGTGTGCTATAATGTGAATTTCGGCTCATTCTGTGTGCTGTGGAAACAGAATTTGTCGGCAGATAAGAACCACTTGGCCCATCTAGTCTGCCCCCTTTTTTTTTTTTTTTTTTACATTATTTTTATCTCTAACCTTATCTGATCCTTATTTCTTTGTAAGAATATCCTTATGTCTATCCCATGCATGTTTAAATTGCCCTACTGTCTTATCCTCTACCACCCCTGATGGAAGGAATGGCGATTCGCCAGTCTGTATCACCAGTGCGCAGGGTTCTCTCCACTAACTGGCAACATTTTATTAGTAATGGCAACAATAGGAAATTTTAGAAGCGAACGGGAAGGGCATTACTAAGTGGGAGGGGCTATGATTAGGGGGAGGAGTCATCATTCTTAAACCGCCCCCCCTAAAAGTTAAGTCTAGATCCGCCACTGGGTGCCTGTGTTCGAACCCTCTGGAGCTAATGGTGTCCAGTAGCCTAAGAAGCACAAGCTAGCTGCAAGCAGGTAGGTTTGCTTCTCTCCCCTTAGTCCCACGTAGCAGTGAGTCTGTTGCCAGCAGATCTCACTGAAATAAAAAACCTAATAAATACTTTCTTTACTAGTAAGCTCAGGAGAGCCCACTAGGAGCACCCAGCTCTGGCCGGGCACAGATTCTAACTGAGGTCTGGAGGAGGGGCATAGAGGGAGGAGCCAGTGCACACCAGATAGTACCTAATCTTTTCTTTAGAGTGCCCAGTCTCCTGCGGAGCCCGTCTATTCCCCATGGTCCTTACGGAGTTCCCAGCATCCACTAGGACCTCAGAGAAAAACATTCTATGGTGAGTGAGTTGCAAACTGATTTGCAGCTGTCCACTGACTGAGGGACATTTTAGCATGGCGTTCACATGTGATCGCACACTTGCACAGCGAATATACACTCCCCTTTGAGCGGCAACTATCTGATCGCAGGACAACAAATTTAGCAGCACAGCGATCAGGTCTGAATCACCTGCTGTGACTGCATCCCCGCCAAGCGGGAATTCCACTGCTGCCATAAGCAATTGTTTTTGTTATGTTTCACAGTATTGGGGGGGGGGGGGGGCAACACTTTGCTATAACACGGTCATGTGACTCATGCCCCCAGCATGGCACAGTTTCTAAATGTCGGGTAGTTTGTTTTCATGACTGTTCCAAAATGTCTGCCTCCACTGCATGTAGGTATTGGGCAGGGGTGTATCTAGGGGTCCGAATGCCCCTGGCAAAGTAAGGGGCTGGCGCCCCCCTACACACATTTGGAATAAGGTGTGAGTTTTGGAAATGGGGCATGGTCTTGTGGGGGAAGGGCGTGAACACAATAGTACTTCCAATTCAAATGATGCCACACAGTAGTGTCCCTCATTCACATTACACCGCAGTAGTGTCTCGTATTCACGTTACACCATCCCTCCCCCCTAACCCACAGGCTGACCTTAATCCGCCCCTCCCCCCCAAAAAGCCTCTTCAGTGGTGCCTAACCCTAACCCAACCTTCCTAATCTCCCTCCCTGCAGCCTAACCCTAGCCCTCCCGCCCTCGCAGCCTAACCCTCCCATGTGGCTTGCCAGTGGAGACTTTCGCACCAACTCGATCCAGATTTTGGCATTCTGCATCGCTATCTATGTTGGGATGCCAGCATCAGCATTCCGAGCAGTTTCGGGATGCTGACGTCAGCTTTCCAACCGCCGGGATGCCAAAAGCCGGCATCTTGACTGCATCCTGAATGAAATGCTAATGAGCTGCTGTGAGATGAGCCTCAAATGGACCCAGCCATTAACCAAACACCATTAGTTGGATGGTAGAAGTGCTTCCTGTTAGAAAAAACATCAGGGTGCCATCACTTCCAAGATAAAATGATCAATTATACAATTAAGTGATATATATTTCCTTGAACATGGCCTTGAAATAGGTAAGATATGTATTTTCTTTATTACACTCAACAAGTTAGTTTTCGCTTACTTACTACTTACTTACATCTAACATGCATGAAAATCGTGTCGTTTTCCAGGTACTACAGTCCCTTCTCCCAAACACTGCCACTTTTTTATTATCTTCAACAACAAATAGATCTATAGCACTGTGCTATATAACAATAGCTGTGTACCTGGTGAGAGTCTGTTACTGCCAGCGCGGTGCCGGTGTCCGTCAGCACCGCACTGCACTAGTGATCAGACTAGTGTCCGGCAGCACCGCACTTGTAATCAGACTCACAATAAACTACAGTTCCCAGCAGCCCTTGCTGCCGGGAGCTCCCAGCAACAAGGGCTGCTGGGCAGGGCTGCCACACACACAAACACACACACAGACAGTTTTACAAAAAAATATATACACACACTATACTGTAATTGACAAAACATCCTGACCCAGAATGGAGCCCTATCTAGATAGAAAGGTGAATTTAGCATTGACAAGTGTGCAGCATATTGTCACGTACAGTATATGTAGGTTACAAGTTACTAGCAGACAGATGTTTTATGCTGACATAAAATGCAAAACAAAGAGCCAATGTTGCCCTAGATGTGAGCCCGGGAATACATAGCTATTTTAAGCCAATAGAGACTTTAAATTGCCCATGACAGCTGAGCCAGCGCCGGGCCCCCTTCTCAGAATCACAAACTAACACAAAAAAAAAAACATACTTACCTTTCCAAATCCGTCCTGAGAGTCATCCTCTCTGCTCTCTCCCTCTCTCACGCTGTTCTTGGCTGTCCTAGGCTAGCTCTTCCTTCACCACCGCGGCTCCTCTTCACTGACGCGGCGTGCTGCGCCGCATCCAGAAGAAAAAAATAGGATTTTAATACCTACCGGTAAATCCTTTTCTCTTATCCGTAGAGGATGCTGGGGACTCCGTAAGGACCATGGGGTATAGACGGGATCCGCAGGAGACATGGGCACACTATAAGACTTTGAATGGGTGTGAACTGGCTCCTCCCTCTATGCCCCTCCTCCAGACCTCAGTTAGAAAACTGTGCCCAGGGAGACGGACATTTCGAGGAAAGAATTTATTGTTTAAACACGGTGAGTGTCATATCAGCTCACACCACGAACATACCGCAAAATGTGGCATTCAATAGAATACCAGCCAACGGCATGAAAAAATATACAGCCACATGCTGAGAGAATATGTAACACAACCTGTGTGTCCACACAACCAATAATAAGACACCGCATGCCATGACATAAACAATGTCAGCAACAGCCTGACAGAAAAGAAACACCACAAGAGTGTAACCATAACCAATAACTGCTGACACAGTACGCACTGGGACGGGCGCCCAGCATCCTCTACGGACTAAGAGAAAAGGATTTACCGGTAGGTATTAAAATCCTATTTTCTCATACGTCCTAGAGGATGCTGGGGACTCCGTAAGGACCATGGGGTCTATACCAAAGCTCCAGACCGGGCGGGAGAGTGCGGACGACTCTGCAGCACCGATTGAGCAAACAAAAGGTCCCCATCAGCCAGGGTATCAAACTTGTAGAACATAACAAAAGTGTTTGAACCCGACCAAGTAGCCGCTCGGCAATGATGAACCGCCGAGACTCCTCGGGCATCCGTCCAAGAAGAACCCATCCTCCTAGTAGAATGGGTCTCCACCGACTTCGGTAACGGCAATCCAGCCGTAGAACGAGCACGCCGAATCGTATTACAGATCCAACGTGTAACAGACTGCATAGACGCAGACGCCCCAAGCATGCTGGGAGCATACCAGACAAACAGAGCCTCTGTTTCCCCAATCTGAGCCAAATTGGCGACCTAAATATTCCAAGCCCTGACTACATCGAGAGACCTTGAATCAGCTAATGCCTAAGTAACCACCGGCATCAAAATATGCTGATTTCTGCGAAACCCAGGAACCACATTTGGCAGAACTATTATCCGAGTTCTCAATTCCTCTCTATCCACATGGAAGATCAAACAGGGCTCTTGTGAGACAAAGCCGCTACTTCGGACACCCGCCTTGCGGACGCCAAAGCCAATAGCATGACTACTTTCCAAAAGAGAAATTTTTAACACAACCTTCCACAAAGGTTCCAAACAGTGTGACACAAGAAAACGAAACACCACTTCAAGGTCCCACGGTGCCAACGGGGGCACAAATGGAGGTTGGATGTGCAGTACTCCTTTCATAAAGGTCCGAACTTCCGGAAAGGTTGCCAATTCTTTCTTGAAAGAAACTTTATAAGGCCAAAACCGCACTGAAATGGAGCCTAACTTTAGGCCTGCACCCACACCTGCTTGCAAGAATGGAGAAGAACGACCCAGCTGAAAATCTTTCGTAGTAGCCTTCTTGGATTCACACCAAGACACATATTGTCACCAAACATGGTGGTAAGGCTTTGCCGTTACTTCTTTTCTAGCCTGAAGAAGTGTGGAAATGACTTCACTGGGAATACTGTTTCTGGCTAGGATATGGCGTACAACCGCCACGCCGTCAAACGCAGCCGTGGTAAGTCTTGATACACGCCTGGATCTTGCTGTAACAGTTCCTCACGTAGCGGAAGAGGCCATGCATCTTCTATGAGTAAATCTTGAGGTGCCAGTTACATGCCCCACTGTGCCAGTTACATGCCCCACTGTGCCAGTTACATGCCCCACTGTGCCAGATACATGCCCCACTGTGCCAGATACATGCCCCACTGTGCCAGTTACATGCCCCACTGTGCCAGATACATGCCCCACTGTGCTCCCCCGAGTCCCCCCCCCCCGCCGGTCACTCACTGCCTGTTGTGTCTATGTGAGGGGAGGAGAGCGCAGCGCCTCTCCCCCTCACCGCTCCAGGTCTCCGGTGGCTGTGTGGCGCCGGTTCGCCAGCCAATCGGGAGCCAGTCCGCAAGCTCTGATTGGCTAACGCCGGAGACCGGACACACGCAGCGCTGCTGGCAGCGGCGGTGAGGGGAGGGAGAGATGCTGCGCTCTCCTCCCCTCACATTTCGGCATGATGCCCTGGCCGCCGGTGGCGCCCCCCTCTCCTGGGCCTGCCAGGGCACCCAGGGCACATGCCCCACTCGCCCTACCCTAGTTACGCCTCTGGGACACATAGACCGACTGAAAACACCCAAGATGTTCCGAGGACGTCCACTGCTATAGCTTGAGTGTCCCCTGACCCGGAACAATATCCCTGCGATCTCTCGTTGAGGCGAGACGCCAATGTGTCCACTTGAGGCACTCCTCAAAGACTTGTCACTTCAGTGAAAACTTCTCGACGACGACTGTATTTTTTCCCGGATGGAGATCGCGTCTGCACAGGAATCTATTTCTCCGTCGTTCACATCCGGAATGAAAACTGCTAATATAGCGTTTACCAGCCTTTTCACCCAGCGGAAACCTTTTTCGGCTTCTGCCATTACCGCTTTGCTCCTTGTTCCGCCCTAGCGGCTTACTTACACCACTGCTGTCAAGTCGAAACATATTGATGGATTGTCACTGCGAATCTGATCCGACTCCGGATCCTCAGACCTCTTTCCACAGGAACACACAGAACTTCAACTGTTCCATATCTACTCTGATACCCACCTCCGACGTCTGTGTCGTTGGGAATAACAGCCTTCCCGTGTTGAAGAACAGTCAGAGAGAAAACAACGATGTGCACCACTTGTGTCTTGACCTCGCCTTAATCAGGAGAGTGTCCCAGTACAGAATAACAATGGCTCTTACTATTGAAAAAATACCATCCTACTGCCATCACTCCTGTGAAATGGCAAAGACAATCCTGGATATCCACCCAGGTAAGCTGAATGCGGAGAACAACGCATTTAAACCCCTTAGCTTTTTTTTTTTTTTTTTATAAACAGGGACAATGTCCTGAACCTGACGCAACTCTGGTATGACGTCGCGTACCACCTCCCCTTCCAGAGGGGAAACGGCAAGATCTATTTGAAAAATCAGTGAGGGGAAACATCTGTAAACGCCAGAATGTCCCCCTTTGGATTCTATATTTAACTCACAGGTACTAGTCTATTCCCGGACTAACTGAAAAGTAGTAGACGAGTCCCCACCGGAGTGGGCTCCAGCCAGATAGACCCAGCGACATGTGATGGATGTGGTAGAAACAGAAAACGACATCCGCTTCTGCAAACCTAACAAGGCTGCAGAACTCTTACCTTTTCACCTTCCACTATCTGCACAGGAAAGGAAAAAAGAACGGTATCAAACTGGTTAAAATGACTGCATCCCACAAAAGAATGCGTCACAACCGTTGTAAAGGAGTCTAACTCACGAAGTTAGATTTACCAGTAGTATCCGCCGAGATTGACTGAACTGAGGCATCACCAAACAGCAGGACACCGTCCCAGGAAGAAACTCCAGTATCTCTCGGAGTCAGCCTCAGCATTCCCGCGGCCACACCTCCTGCATTCGCACGGCAGCCTGCCGCAATGTTATAGAGAAGAATCAACATAAGAAACATCCCCTCTCTCTTTAGGGTAATTCTATCGGATGCCTTTCCGAATATAAACACTCCCCCATGTGCATGTAATGCAAATAACTCCAAAGCATAGAAATAAAATATCACTTAGCTTCATGTGTACGATCCTTTGTGACAGGGCCCCGTGTTGACCAGGAGTTGACTTTCACAGTATTCTATCCGCGGCGGGAAAAGAATAAACATCCGGACTCCTTGAGAGGATCTGAGACCAACTCGTCACGGCCGACTTAGAGCTTTATCAACAGAGCGACCAGCACATGAGAAGGAATACTTTTACTTCAGCATTCAGTATAAATCATAATATGAATATACATAATGTAATACACAATTACACACATCTTTTATATATATATATATATATATATATATATATATATATATATATATATTGTGACAAGAACACTGGGATAGTGTTTGAGGGCAGGTATATTTGTCCCAGGTTCTTGTCTTACATGTTTTAGAAAATGTTAACTTCTAGGAAAAATGCTTTTTGTTTTGTCTGAACCTTTTCAGTTTGCTGTAAAAGCTGGGAAAAGGCTCTGAGAGAGAGATAAGGCGAGTTCTAGACATTGGGCCCAGTTCGGGTCTTTGGCCTCACAGAGGGCTAATCAGGGTTTCAGCTGTGTAAGAGTGATATAGTGCTTCTAACCTGATTAGTATGGGCAGACTGCCTGGGAAGGCTGCAGGATCTGTGTGTGAGAGACACGCTTTCTGATGCAAGTAAGCTATATACAGTATGTACTGAAGAACTCTGTGTTTTGTTTAGTGACAGTTAGGAACATCTTATGTTTAGTTAGTGCCGGACAGGCAAGGTATTTTTATTTTGGGGTTTGTTTTATTTTCTGTTTCAATAAAACTGGCCGGGGTCAGTTGTACCAGAAACTGGACTTGTGTTGTTCCTCAGCTGCTGCGGGCTGCCATATTCCCCAGGAAAAGGCACCTTGCACCCCTACAGTGTTACAACTTGGTGGAGAATGCGAGCAGGCCGTTCTGCGCATAAGTGAAAGCAGCAGCTTTGTGAGGCCTGCAGAAAACGGTGGTTTATGCAGATACAGCCCAGTGTGAAGTTACTGAGACTCACCCCTGAGGGTTTGATATATGTCCTGGGTGAAAGCAGCTGCAAAGCCGCCTGAAAAATCGGTTGACATGGAGGATCTGCTTAAAGCCTTGCTGCAAGCTACAGCGGCTCAGCAGGAGGCCAACCGACAGCAGCAGGTGGCAATGGAGGAAAATTGGAGACTACAGCAGGTGGCAATGGAGGAAAATAAGAGACAACAGCAGGCAGTTGTTGATGAACTTTACAGGCAACAGCGTCAGGATAGAGAGGCCTTAACAGAAGTGGTGCAGAGACTTGCAGCTCGGGTTGGAGATGTGGCCGTCAGTGCTCCAACCAGCTCTAGTTCTATACGAGCCAGTCACTTCCTGCAGAAAATGACAGAGGCTGATGATGTGGAGGCCTATCTGACCACGTTTGAAAGGACTGCCGAGCGTGAGAACTGGCCGAAAGCACAGTGGGCCAGTCTGCTGGCACCTTTCCTGTCAGGTGAGCCCCAAAAAGCTTACTTTGATTTAAGCCCTGCTGAGGCTCGGGACTATGATAAACTAAAGACTGAGATCCTGACCCGCCTGGGAGTCACGCTGTCAGTACGAGCACAACGGGTGCACCGTTGGCTGTACGCCATGGAGAAGCCTCCGCGCTCCCAGATGCACGACCTTATTCAGCTAACAAAAAAATGGCTGCAGCCAGAGACATTAACTGGTCCCCAGATGGTGGAAAGAGTCGTCATGGACCGCTACTTGAGATCTTTGCCCATGGTCCTGCGCAAGTGGGTGAGCCATGGAAACCCGGGTACTGCTGACCAATTAGTGGACATGGTAGAGAGGTATTTGGCAGCAGAGGAACTACTGATGACCACCCAGCAACCCATAGGTCCTCGACAGCGCCCTTCAGTAAAGACTGGTAAGACTGTTCCGTGGGAAAACGTTGCTGGGCGGTTAAGAGAACGCAAGGCTGGAGAGACTGTAAACACTGGCCCTGGAAACAGGCCAATGGGGCTAGAACGGTCTATGCTGCCCAAATGGGTTGATAATCGTGTGGTTAAATGTTTTAGGTGTGGTATGCCAGGTCATGTTATTGCCAATTGCCCAGTCACGCAAGAACCCATGCAATGTGATGCTGCCTTTGAATGTCGCAGAATGTCTTTCTTTGCTAGGTTAGCCTGTACTGTGGTACCTTCACCTGAGCTGGAAAAACAAATGTGTGATGTGTTCTTAGAAGGTAACCGGGTAGAGGCCTTGCTAGATTCAGGAAGTTTAGTTACCCTCGTGAAAGCTGGGTTAGTGAACCCCTTAAAGGTCCAGCAAATACCTATTGGGGTAACTTGCATACACGGGGATACCCAATATTATGCCACTGCTGAGGTGAATATAGAAACTTGTTGTGGGTCAGCAAGGGTTAAAGTGGGACTGGTCCCTACCTTGGTGCATGAGGCCATAATAGGGAGGGATTTTCCTCATTTTTGGAAACTGTGGGAATCACGGTTATCAACAGATGTGAGAAGTAAAAAACCAGTTGATAATACCGGTGATTTTATGGATGTACGTGGGTCTTCGGAACTTTCTGTCCCTTTGCCTTTTGCTAGTTTGGCTGGGGAAGTGACAGATGGGGAGTCCAGTGAGGACCCTCTTGCCGGGAACAGAGACATAGTAGTTAGAACTGAAAGCGTGCCTGACCTGGAGGTAAAGAAGGATCTGTTTGCGTCTGAACAGTTAAAGGCTAGAGAGAATGTTAAGATTGTTAATGGGGAACCTGTGGTACCAGGTGACAGGGTTACGTATCCCCACATGGCCATCTGTAATGAGCTCTTGTACCACATTGTCAAAAGGGGTGAGGATGTGGTGGAACAGCTGGTAGTTCCCCAGCCTTATCGGAGAACGGTACTAGATTTAGCTCATAGTCACGTTACCGCAGGACATTTAGGGGCAGAAAAAACCACTGAAAGAGTTTTACAAAGGTTCTTTTGGCCAGGGGTTTATAAAGAAGTGTCTGAATATTGTTCTTCCTGTCCTGAATGCCAGTATCATGCCCCTAGACCCCATTTCAGGAGCCCACTAGTTCCCATGCCTATTATAGAGGTCCCGTTTGACAGAATAGCCATGGATCTCGTGGGGCCCTTGTTAAAGTCTGCTCGGGGCCATCAGTATATCCTGGTAATTATGGACTATGCCACTCGATATCCTGAGGCTGTCCCTTTACGCACTATCACAACCAAGGCGATAGCTAGGGAGCTGGTGCAGGTATTTAGTAGAGTGGGAATACCAAAAGAAATTTTGACTGACCAAGGTACTCCATTTATGTCAAGGATCATGAAAGAATTGTGCAAGTTATTTAAGGTCACTCACCTCAGGACGTCCATCTACCATCCCCAAACTGACGGGTTGGTGGAAAGGTTTAATAAAACATTAAAAAGTATGTTAAAAAAGGTTGTTGAGAGAGATGGGAAAAACTGGGATTGTTTGTTGCCCTACTTGTTAATGGCCATCAGAGAAGTCCCTCAGTCCTCTACGGGGTTTTCTCCATTTGATTTGTTGTATGGTAGACACCCCAGAGGGCTGTTGGATATTGCCAAAGAGACGTGGGAAGGACAGCCCACTCCTTATAGAAGCGTTATTGAGCATGTAACACAAATGCAGGATAGGATTGCAGCCGTGGTACCTGTTGTCAGAGAGCACATGGAACAGGCCCAAAGTGCTCAACAGAGGGTCTATAACCGGAGTGCCAAGATACGGGAATTTGCTCCTGGAGATAGAGTTCTTGTTTTGGTACCCACTGTGGAAAGCAAATTCCTAGCTAAATGGCAGGGTCCATTTGAGATTAGGGAAAAAGTGAATGAGGTTAATTACAAAGTATACCAGCCGGGAAAGAGAAAACCCGAACAGATCTACCATGTTAACTTAATCAAACCCTGGAAAGATAGGTTGTCTCTGTCAGCGGAGCCTTGCCCTTCGGTGTCTTCGCCCCGGTTGCTTCCCGCAGTGAAGGTGTCAGAGACATTATCAGCTGATCAGAACAATCAGGTTAAAGAATTTCTCATCCAAAATAGGGAGGTATTTTCAGAGCTGCCTGGCCGAACGACCATAATAAAACATGACATTGTCACAGAACCAGGGGTCAGGGTTCATTTAAAGCCATATAGGATTCCTGAAGCTCAGCGAGAAGCTATTTCTAAGGAAGTTAAAACCATGTTAGAACTTGGAGTCATAGAGGAGTCTAACAGTGAGTGGTCCAGTCCCATAGTGCTCATCCCGAAGCCCGACGGTAGCATACGCTTCTGTAATGACTTTCGTAAGTTAAATGAGGTGTCCAAGTTTGACGCATACCCCATGCCCCGTGTGGATGAGCTTGTAGAAAGGCTGGGAACAGCCAGGTTTCTCACCACATTGGACCTGACCAAAGGTTACTGGCAAATACCTTTATCTGATAGCGCCAAAGAAAAAACAGCCTTTTCGGTTCCGGAGGGGCTGTACCAGTATAAGATGTTACCCTTTGGGTTGCATGGGGCTCCAGCAACCTTTCAACGGGCGATGGATAAAATTTTGAGGCCCCATAGAAAATATGCAGCTGCCTATTTGGATGATGTGGTAATTCACAGTACAGACTGGGGGTCCCATTTGGTTAAAGTACAAGCAGTACTGGACTCAATCAGAGAGGCAGGGTTAACTGCTAACCCAAAGAAGTGCTGCCTCGCAATGGAGGAGGTCAAATACTTGGGCTTCACCATAGGCAGAGGTCTGATTAGGCCCCAATTGAATAAAGTTGATGCTATTCAAAACTGGCCTCGTCCAGTGAATAAAAAACAGGTAAGGGCTTTTTTGGGAATTACTGGGTACTATAGACGGTTTATTCCTAATTTTGCGACCACAGCGGTGCCGTTGTCAGACCTTACCAAAGGGAAGCAGTCAAATGTGGTGAAATGGAACCCTGATGCAGAAAAGGCGTTCCAAGCATTAAAAGTGGCTTTGTGTTCACAACCGGTGTTAACACCAGATTTTTCAAAAGAATTTGTGGTACAGACAGATGCCTCAGAGGTAGGGATAGGTGCTGTGCTGTCCCAAACCAGAGATGGGGACGAACACCCTATCATTTATTTGAGTAGGAAACTCAATGAGCATGAAAAAAGGTATGCCATTGTGGAAAAGGAGGCTTTGGCCATTAAGTGGGCACTAGATACCTTGAGATATTACCTCTTGGGTAGACAATTCAGACTAGTGACAGACCATGCCCCTTTAAAATGGATGTATGTAAATAGAGGCAAGAATGCTCGTGTAACTAGATGGTTTCTAGCGTTGCAGGACTTTAAGTTTACTGTCGAACATAGACCGGGAACACAATTGGCCAACGCAGATGCATTGTCTCGCATCTTCTGTTTGGGGGGCTACAAGTGTTCCGGCCCCTAGGTCGAAACGGGAGGGGGATATGTGACAAGAACACTGGGATAGTGTTTGAGGGCAGGTATATTTGTCCCAGGTTCTTGTCTTACATGTTTTAGAAAATGTTAACTTCTAGGAAAAATGCTTTTTGTTTTGTCTGAACCTTTTCAGTTTGCTGTAAAAGCTGGGAAAAGGCTCTGAGAGAGAGATAAGGCGAGTTCTAGACATTGGGCCCAGTTCGGGTCTTTGGCCTCACAGAGGGCTAATCAGGGTTTCAGCTGTGTAAGAGTGATATAGTGCTTCTAACCTGATTAGTATGGGCAGACTGCCTGGGAAGGCTGCAGGATCTGTGTGTGAGAGACACGCTTTCTGATGCAAGTAAGCTATACAGTATGTACTGAAGAACTCTGTGTTTTGTTTAGTGACAGTTAGGAACATCTTATGTTTAGTTAGTGCCGGACAGGCAAGGTATTTTTATTTTGGGGTTTGTTTTATTTTCTGTTTCAATAAAACTGGCCGGGGTCAGTTGTACCAGAAACTGGACTTGTGGTGTTCCTCGGCTGCTGCGGGCTGCCATATTCCCCAGGAAAAGGCACCTTGCACCCCTACAGTGTTACAATATATATATATATAATATAACATACATATAAGCGGATTGTCCGGAACCGTCGGGTCCCTAGTGACATTAATGTGTTCTGAATGTGTATGACCATGTACTGAATGCCCCAGTTGTGGATCTACCAGGAAGCGTTATGGTCAACAGAAAACCTAGTATTCGTCGACAGCAGGGAGTAGTAACCAGGCAAAATAACATTCTTGCGACCCCGAGGGGTCCGAGGGAAGTATACATATATAATTTTAATAACACTACCCCACATATACTACCATGTCTGTGCTCGAGCTACAGGCCCATGGAACCGTACCATACATATACAGGTTGAGTATCCCTTATCCAAAATGCTTGGGACCAGATGTATTTTGGATATGGGATTTTTCCGTATTTTGGAATAACTGCATACTATAATGAGATATCATGGTGATGGGACCTAAATCTAAGCACAGAATGCATTTATGTTACATATACACCTTATACATACAGCCTGAAGGCAATTTTAGCCAATATTTTTTATAACTTTGTGCATTAAACAAAGTGTGTCTACATTCACACAATTCATTTATGTTTCATATACACCTTATACACACTGCCTGAAGGTCATTTAATACAATATTTTTAATAACTTTGTGTATTAAACAAAGTTTGTGTACATTGAGCCATCAGAAAACAAAAGTTTCACTATCTCACTCTCACTCAAAAAAGTCCGTATTTCGGAATATTCTGTATTTCGGAATATTTGGATATGGGATACTCAACCTGTACATATAAATATATATACAGGTATAAGGCAGTTACAGCATGTTAATTTACACCCAGTAATAACAGTTGGTGCCGACAGGGTCACCCACATACTACTGTGTCTCCCATACAGTGTTTACTTTTGACAAGCATACAACTACCGACCTGCTGATACTGCATCTACTGAATCAAGTACCAACAGGCTTCGGCGATGCCGACAGTGATCCCCATAGCTGTTTGTGACAGAGCACTCACGCATGTCGACACGTGCACTAAAAAGCTATAGTGGGTATATCTGACAGGGAACACACACAGATATATGCACAACACAATGATTACATGCCCATGATCTAAAATAGTGCTATATTTCCCTCTATATAGCACTAAAACACTGTACCCCCCCTCGTTTGCACTGTACACATTGCTTTGGCGGGGACATGGAGAAAATGGCGCTGAATCCTGTTGTGAGGGCTAAGCCCCGCCCCTTCTCGGTGCGCTTCAGCCCCGCTATTAATATAGCTTTTTATGCTGGCAGGGGTTTGTGTACAGTGCCTACGCACTGTACACATGTTTTGCCAGACTCAATTGAGGTATATATTGCTGCCAAGGGCGCCCCCCCTGCGCCCTGCACCCTTGTAAAGCCGTTGGTGTGTGGGAGCAATGGCGCGCAGCGCGACCGCTGCTTTATACTGGCGGAGGTATCGTACATGGTGCCCGGGCACTGAATATGCATCTCTTTCCAGTGGAAAGACCCTCAGTAACTTGCTGCCCAGGGCGCTCAATCCCCCCGCCCCCCCCCCCCCCCCCAGCGCCCTGCACCGTGTGAGTGCCGTTGGTGTGTGGGAGCATGGAGCGCAGCGCGACCGCTGCGCTGTACCTCCGTTACTGAAGTCTTCTGCCATCACTGAAGTCTTCTGTTCTTCTATATACTCACCCGGCTTCTTTCTTCTGGCTACTGTGAGGGGGGTGACGGCGCGGCTCCGGGAACAAGCAGCTAGGCGCACCAAGTGATCGAACCCTCTGGAGCTAATGGTGTCCAGTAGCCTAAGAAGCAGGGCCTTTAACTCACAGAAGTAGGTCTGACTTCTCTCCCCTCAGTCCCACGGAGCAGAGAGCCTGTAGCCAGCAGGTCTCCCTGAAAATAAAAAACCTAACAATAAAGTCTTTTAGAGAAACTCAGTAGAGCTCCCCTAGTGTGTGTTCAGTCACTCCTGAGCACAGAATCTAACTGAGGTCTGGAGGAGGGGCATAGAGGGAGGAGCCAGTTCACACCCAGTCAAAGTCTTATAGTGTGCCCGTGTCTCCTGCGGATCCCGTCTATACCCCATGGTCCTTACGGAGTCCCCAGCATCCTCTAGGACGTATGAGAAAAAATAGGATTTTAATACCTACCGGTAAATCCTTTTCTCCTAGTCCGTAGAGGATGCTGGGGAGTCCAAAAGGACCATGGGGTATAGACGGGATCCGCAGGAGCTTGGGCACACTAAAAAGACTTTGACTGGGTGTGAACTGGCTCCTCCCTCTATGCCCCTCCCCCAGACCTCAGTTATAGGAACTGTGCCCAGGAGAGACGGACATTTCGAGGAAAGGATTTTTGTTAACTAAGGGCGAGAAACATACCAGCCCACACCACAAACATACCGTACAACTGGAGTAGCATGAAACCAGATAACAGTATGAACTAACAACAGCAACAAGCTGAACAACACTGATACACAAACCACGTGTAACCAAAAATAACCAGTATCAATACAACTGCAAGGAACAGTCCGCACTGGGATGGGCGCCCAGCATCCTCTACGGACTAGGAGAAAAGGATTTACCGGTAGGTATTAAAATCCCATTTTCTCTTACGTCCTAGAGGATGCTGGGGACTCCAAAAGGACCATGGGGTCTATACCAAAGCTCCAGAGTGGGCGGGAGAGTGCGGGCGACTCTGCAGCACCAATTGAGCAAACATGAGGTCCTCATCAGCCAGGGTATCAAACTTGTAGAACTTAGCAAAAGTGTTTGTACCCGACCACGTAGCTGCTCGGCAAAGTTGAAGTGCCGAGACCCCTCGGGCAGCCGCCCAAGATGAGCCCACCTTCCTGGTAGAATGGGCCTTCACTGACTTCGGCAACGGTAGCCCAGCCGAAGAATGAGCTTGCTGAATCGTATTACAAATCCAGCGTGCAATAGTTTGCTTAGAAGCAGGATTTCCAATCTTGTTGGAAGCATACAGGACAAACAGAGCCTCTGTAAGAGCCGTTCTGGCGACATAAATTTTCAAAGCTCTTACAACATCAAGAGATTTTGGGACCACCACAGCATCCGTAGCCACAGGCACCACAATAGGTTGGTTTATGTAAAACGAAGAAACCACCTTCGGCAGAAATTGTTGACGAGTCCTCAATTCCGCTCTATTCGAATGAAAGATCAAATATGGGCTCTTCTGAGACAAGGCCACCAACTCAGACACTCGTCTGGCAGACGCCAGAGCCAAAAGCATGACCACTTTCCAAGTGAGAAACTTCAACTCAACCTTACGCAAAGGCTCAAACCAGTGAGACATAAGAAACTGCAACACCACTTCAAGATCCCACGGCGCCACTGGTGGCACAAATGGAGGATGGATATGCAGCACTCCCTTCACGAAAGTCTGAACCTCAGGAAGGACGGGCAATTCCTTTTGAAAGAAAATAGATAAAGCCGAAATCTGCACTTTGATGGAACCCAATTTCAGGCCTGCATCAACGCCTGCCTGCAAAAAATGGAGGAAACGACCCAAATGAAACCTCTCCGCAGGAGCTGCTTTGGTTTCACACCACGACACATATTTTCTCCAAATACGGTGATAATGTTTCGCCGTGACCTCCTTCCTAGCCTTATGGAGAGTGGGAATGACTTCCCCGGGAATACCCTTCCGAGCTAAAATCTGGCGTTCAACTTCCACGCCGTCAAACGCAGCCGCGGTAAGTCCGGAAACAGGCAGGGCCCCTGTTCTAAGACCCAAGGATCCAGGGCTGATTGAAACCAGACCTGACTGAAGATTCGGAGACGGCCCCCCACCGGCACAGACTCCGGCAGGGGAGCCCCAGCGAAATGCGGTGGACTTGGAAGAGGCGGGGGAGGACTTTTGGTCCTGGGTGCCTGACCCTGCAGGCGACTTCTTTCCCCTTCCTCTACCCTTTGAAGCGAGGAAGGACGAGCCCTTACCTTGCTTGTATTTATTAGGTCGAAAGGACTGCATCTGCTGATGGGGCCCCTTCTTCTGTTGAGCGGGAACATAAGGAAGAAAAGATGACTTACCCGCAGTAGCGGTAGACACCAGGTCAGCAGGGCCGTCACCAAACAAGACACTACCTTTGAAGGGGAGAGCTTCCATATTTTTCTTGGAGTTGGCATCAGCATTCCATTGATGAATCCACAGCGCCCTCCTGGCGAGACCGCCATGGCATTGGCTCTTGATCCCAAGAGGCCAACATCTCTCGCTGCATCCTTTTGGTTGATATAACCAAGAGTCAAAAGAATATTATCTTTATCAAGGGTATCCATATCAGAAGCTAAATTATCAGCCCATTTAGCAATAGCACTACTCACCCATACCGACGCCACAGCAGGTCTGAGCAATGCACCAGTATTAACGAAAATGGCCTTTAAAGACGTCTCCAGCTTGCGATCCGCCGGATCCTTGAGAGCAGCCGTGTCAGGGGACGGAAGCGCCACCTTCTTGGACAAACGGGACAGAGCCTTGTCGACATTCGGAGATGACTCCCATTTTTCCCTGTCATCAGAGGGGAATGGATACGCCATAAAAATTCTCTTGGGAATCTGCCACCTTTTGTCCGGCGACTCCGAAGCTTTTTCACAAAGTCATTCATTTCATGAGAGGGGGGAAACTTCACCTCAGGTTTTTTCCCTTTAAATAAGCAAATCCTTGTTTCCTGAACAGCAAGTTCGTCAGAGATACGTAAAACATCTTTAATAGCCACAATCATGTACTGAAAACTCTTAACTACCCTTGGGTGTAAAGTAGCCTCATTAAAATCGACATCGGAATCAGAGTCCGTGTCAGCATCTGTATCTACCATCTGGGTAAATTAACGTTTTTGTGACCCTGAGGGGGTCTGCACCTGAGCCAAAGCATCCTCCATGGATTTTCTCCATGTTTGTGTCTGAGAATCAGATTTATCAAGCCTCTTAGACAACAAAGCCACATTAGCATTAAGTGCACTTAACATAGCAACCCAATCAGCAGTCGGCAGTGCCGACAGAGCCATTTCCAGCTCCTTTTCTGCGCCCCCAGTAACTTCCTCCGGGGAGGAAGACTCAGCCTCAGACAAGCCGACATGAAGTACCGACACCCCCACACTCACACTGGCCAAATAAAGGGGACAGCCTACAGGGAAGCCTGGAGAGAGAAACACAGAGGGAGTATGCCAGCTCACCCCCCAGCGCCCATATACTACACCACTATAATATATGTCAGCAGCGCTGTAAATAATAAGAAAAGCATCAAATTATCTGTGCCCCCCCCGTTTTGCTCCTTTTTACTGTGAGGAGCTTGGAGGTGCAGGTCAGCGTTTTCTGCAGCGGCTGCGGAGAGAAGAAAATGGCGCTGGTGAGCTGTGCGGCTAAGCCCCGCCCCTTTCCGGCGTGCTTCAGTCCCGCTAAAATTTGAATTATTTATACTGGCTGGGGTATTATATACGGTGCCCGGGCACCGAATATGCCTTTAGCCAGTCCCAATGACCTCAGTAACTGCTGCCCAGGGCGCTCCCCTCCATCGCCCTGCACCCTGTAAGTGCCATTGGTGATGTGTGTGGGAGCATGGAGTGCAGCGCGACTGCTGTGCTGTACCTCCATTACTGAAGTCTTCTGCCGTCTGAAGTCTTCGGTTCTTCTAATACTCCCCCGGCTTCTGGCTTCTGTGAGGGGGGTGACGTGTCAAAGTCAGAAAAATATCACGCTGCACACTGCCATATATGCACCTCATGCGTGTGCCCGCTGCACGTGCATGAGCCCTCCCGTGCGTGCGTATACTCGCGGTCGCGTGCACTCGCGGACGCGCGGTATGCGCATTTACGGTAGAGTTTGTGTTCGTCTAGCGGGCGACTCAATCGTAACATATTTTATTCATATAATGTATTTTGTAGATTATGGTCCCTTTGATAGAATCTGAAAGTTTAGTTAATGTAGTATGTTCGGGGACAAAGAGATCCCTCTTTGTTTGATACGAAGGGTCAGACAGGGGTTACACAGTGGTGTTTAGTATCCATCGGAAGAGAATATAATTAGCAATATTCCGGTGTTGGTTTGAAGCGGATTAATCGCTCGTGCGTATAGTTATGGACATAAGAAGTTTATGGACATTTACTATATTTGCACTTTATTACCCATGCGGCGGGAAACCCAGTTTCCCACCCACCTGAGCAGTTAGGAATAGTCACAGCCCACCTGTATGAACCAACCTATGACCTTTTGTTATAATGCGAAGACGAATTCCTGTGTCCAATGAACAATAAGAATGTAGGGACCATTGTACTGTATTGTGTGTAGTGTATAAAAGGACAAGCCGATCTGGGCCAGCTCTCTACTCTCCAACGGTTCTCATTGCTGATAATCGGGAGCTGGATATCCAGAAAGGCGCTTGCGATTGTTTCCCCTGGTGCGTAAGTTCTCTGCAACCATATTGTCTCTTATTTAATGTTATAAGCCATTCTCTCTCTCCTTCCCCCTTAAATGTAATTGTATCCTTATTGTATTTTATGTGTAGTGATTCGGTTAGGTATTTTATGTTATCTTGGTAGTGTATAACTTGTATTGTATTATTCTTTTGCAATTGAACGTTCATTCATTTCCTTAAAAGGCGTTAGACCCTTAGACCGGTATTTGAGTGTTTATTATATTGCTAAGGGGTTCTCAGAGCGTCACATACGCTCATACAGCTTTTAAACTAACAAGGTTACACTGTGTTGCATTTACACCTTATCACTGCACAAGGGTTTACAGTATAAGTACATTGTTTATGGTATAGTTATAAAGGTTTAACTCTGTGAGCGTCAGCGCCGCTTGTGATCTCCTCGTGGTCTCGAGCGTCCGCTACGCTGATAGCGTATCATTACGTTAGTCGGCAGCCTATAGCGTGCTTGCCTTTACGCTCTAAGCCGTGAGCGAACGTGCCGCTCGTGCGTCTCGTCCACGGCTAAGCGTTCGTTACGCTACGTGCGTACTCTTACGGTATTCCATACGCCAATTGCGTACTGTGTTCTTTAACCTTTTAGAGTGTTTTATACAAGGTATAGAATAGGCATTGTCAATTGGGGACTCGCCCGCTCTTCACATATCTGCACTAGGTAATTCCAGCAGACATTATCGGTCAGCAAAAGGCGGGAGGTAATATTCCTCGTAGTGCTGACCAGATAAGCGTCTGCTTCGCTTAGTAAGGAGTGCTGAAGGAATCCGGAACCAAAAGGTAGGAACAGTACGTTATTGTCTTTTAAAACCTGTTTAGTTTCTGTTTTGCGAACGTAAGCAATAAGCATACACATCTGTATTTCTTGTTTAGTATTGTTTTCGTGCCTCATTCTCCTGATTGCCATATACTAGTGATAAACGTGTTGAGACATTTGTTGTTATTAATAGTTAAAAGTAATATTTAAGGGAATAATTGTAAAAGGCACGCACACAATCTCGCCTAGAATACAAGGGAGATTTGAGTGGTGGTCAGTGAAGGATTACTGTTAAAGATCATTCACATTGATAAACGTGTAGTGTGTAACTGTGGACGTACTTGGTCTGTGTACACGTGTCCTTACAAGGGCAGGGCGTACGCAGCAAGGGTCGACGCACGGAGCGTGTATTACGCAACGGAGCGTACGGATACGCCCACATGATACAAACCGCACTATAGTATTGTTTAGTAAACGATAAGGAAATAACGCGAAAATAACACAAATCTATCTCAAATCCAAAAGTTTAAAAGTAAAAGAAAAAGACTTTCTCTGTTGCAATTCTTCTGGGTTAGGCTAATACCGAATGAAAGGATTTCTGCGCAGAAATAAAAATTAAAGTGTACATGTGGAAAGAGTGTGTGTATATATAAGATTTCTCTTTTATTACGGAAGTGGGAACCATAGGCCAGTAGAAAGAGATACACCAGCGAGAGTGATATCGTGGGGTGGCTTGGGAGGCGTCCCTTGTTAGACTCGACACATTAATGAGCAGTAGAGTCTGCTGTACATAACGGACCAGGAGGTCACGGACCAGGAGGTCACGGACCAGGAGGTCACGGACCAGGAGGTCACGGACCAGGAGGTCACAGAACAAGAGGTTCAGGTACAGCAGACTAGAAGTAGAGAGCACAACCGAAGAGGGTTGGTGCGAGACCCATATAGGCCAACAAAGCTCATCGCTGAAGGAATTCGCAGCAGAAATTTTCGATTCCACTGATCGTTCCGCACATAAGATTAGTTGCTTGTGTGCAGATACGATTGTACCGCATGTGATTGTGTGCATTAGCGTGTCTTGAATTCAGAAGAACGCTACTTGCACATTGTTAACGTGATTTGTGTAATTTTTTTTATTTTAAGGAAAGTAGCCTGATCACTCGGGGACATTCCAGCGACTGACACTTGCTGGGGAGGGTAAGACACTCCCACACGCCCGAGCAAGTAGACGTACTTAGGGGCCCTAGGTTGGGTACGGAACCTCTGGGAACTTTGGTCGCCGTATTGGCCAGCATGGGTGGAGTTAAGTGGGCGGACCTCGAGGCAAAACCCCCACCGCAGCCTTACCCCGGACATTTTGGTTTTCTGTGAGGGTTGCCGGAGACCCTGATTGGAAGTCAGAGGTAGTGAAAGCAACGCCTGCAGAGATGGGGGCCACTTGTTCAGGTAAGGGGCGATCAACCCAGGTTCAGGTTGATTTGGTAAACCGACCAATCGGGTCGGCAAGGTATATCATGTGTGAGAAATATGGTCATCACACAGAAATGTTGTGCAATGAATGGGAAAGGATGACTGTGCATGACGGGGAAAAGTTTCCCCGGGTAGGTAGTTTTAACCCAGAAGTGTTACAGAATTTAAGGAGAAGAGTTTGCCTGATTAAAGGGTATATGCAATTGCGGTCGAATTCCCGAAATTGTCGAATTTCGGGTAATTTTCGCCCAAAAAAAAATTCGCCTATGCAATTCAGTGCTTTCCGACCAAAAAACGGACTTTCAAAATTCGACTTTTTGAAATTCGAATTTTTGCAAATTCGACTTTTCTGCAATGATACAAGTGCTGCAATTCGACCAAAGCATATTCAATTCAAGTTTGGAAATTCGACAGCAGTGCTTTTAGACAGCAAATTCGTCATTTTCAATCCGCCACACTTTGGAGGGTGAAAACAATAAAAAAAAATTTAAACATGTTTTTTTTGGTGGTTTTTTTTTAGGAATAGCATATCTATTTATATTAGAAGGGATTAGGTACTTTTAAAAAAAATGGCGTGGGGTCCCCCCTCCAAAGCATAACCAGCCTCGGGCTCTTCGAGCTGGTCCTGGTTCTAAAAATGCGGGGGGGAAATTGACAGGGGATCCCCCGTATTTTTAAAACCAGCACCGGGCTCTGCGCCTGGTGCTGGTGCCAAAAATACGGGGGACAAAACGAGCAGGGGTCCCCCGTATTTTTCACACCAGCATCGGGCTCCACTAGCTGGACAGATAATGCCACAGCCGGGGGTCACACACATACTTACCTATGTTCACACGCCGACATCGGTCCTCTTCTCCATGTAGAATCCAGGGGTACCTGAAAATAAAAGATCAATATACTCACCTCAACCAGGGTCCAGAGATAAATCCACGTACTTGGAGAAAAAAACAAACCGGACAACCGACCACACGGACTGAAAGGGGTCCCATGCTGACACATGAGACCCCTTTCCACGAATGAGACCTGTCAGTGACAGCTGTCACACAAAGGTCTCTAAAGCCAATCAGGAAGCGCAACTTCGTTGCGCTCACCTGATTGGCTGTGCGCTGTCTGTGCTGTGACAGCGCATCGCACAGCCCCGTCCATTATATTCAATGGTGGGAACTTAGCGGCTAGCGGTGAGGTCACCCGCCGGTCAGCGGCTGACCGCGGGTAACCCCCCCGGCTAGCCGCTAAGTTCCCACCATTGAAACTAATGGAGCGGCTTTGCGATGCGCTGTCACAGCACAGACAGCGCACAGCCAATCAGGTGAGCGCCACGGAAGTAGCGCTTCCTGATTGGCTGAAGGGACTTCAGTGACAGAAGTCACGTGATGTCCCGGCATTCGGGAGAAAGGGGTCTGATGTGTCAGCATGGGACCCCTTTCAGTCCGGTATGGAGCGGGTATTTGCGGTTTGTTTTTTTTACAAGTACGTGGATTATACTCTGGACGTGGATGTACCTCTGGACGCTGGAAGGTGAGTATAATTTTTTCACAGGTACCCTCGGATCGTCGGAGACCGTGGCAGTCGGCGTGTCAACATAGGTAAGTATGTGTGTGTCGGTAGTGTGTAATAAAGTTTTACTATCAAGGTGTCTGTGTACTGTTTTTATTTGGGTATTTTTTTCCCAGTAGTACTACAGGTACCAGCGGGCCCGTTTTTCTCCCGCATGCTGGTACTTGTGGTTCTCCAAGTACCAGCTTGCGGGGGAGGCTTGCTGGGACTTGAAGTACTGCTGGAAAAAACAATATTCTTTTCATTATCACAAAAGGCTATCAGCCCCCCCATCCGCAGCCCATTGGATGGGGGGGGACAGCCTCGGGCTTCACCCCTGGCCCTTGGGTGGCTGGGGGGGGGGACCCCTTGATTGTAGGGGTCCCCACTCCCCCAGGGTACCCCGGCCAGGGGTGACTAGTTGGGTAGTTAATGCCACGGCCGCAGGGCACGGCATAAAAGTGACCCCCGGCTGTGCCATTATCTGTCCAGCTAGTGGAGCCCGATGCTGGTGTTAAAAATACGGGGGACCCCTACTCTTTTTGTCCCCCGTATTTTTGGCACCAGCACCAGGCGCAGAGCCCGGTGCTGGTTTTAAAAATACGGGGGATCCCTGCCCAATTTTTCCCCGCATTTTTAGAACCAGGACCAGCTCGAAGAGCCCGAGGCTGGTTATGCTTTGGAGGGGGGACCCCACGCCATTTTTTTTCCGGGTTTTTCCCGTTTTTTCCCGCGGGTCTGGCGAATCCGTTTTTCATTGAATATGGTGAATTCCGGCAGCCACCTGCCGGAATTCACCTGTCGAATTGAGTCAAATTAAAAAACGGCGAAAAATTGCCGCGATTCGCCGTGAATTGCATATACCCCATAGTCTTCAAAAAGGCGTATTAGACATTATGATTATTTAACATTGTGGCAACAGGAAGGTGAAATACAAAGGGGGTTGGCGCAAGCCACTGGATCTAACCCTATCAGGAAACTGATAGCCACTGCTCCCCCACCACCATACATACCTGGAGAGAAATTGGTTGCAGAGAATGGCACTCAGGGTCATGTTAAATGTGTAGAAGTTAAGGATAATGAAACCAAAGTAATTAATGCTAACACTAATCCGTGCAAGTTGTACCCTGTTTTGAACTTTCCCCAGGATTGTGACCAAGAGGATGAGCCCACA
Organism: Pseudophryne corroboree; assembly: GCF_028390025.1. Classification (NCBI taxonomy): domain Eukaryota; kingdom Metazoa; phylum Chordata; class Amphibia; order Anura; family Myobatrachidae; genus Pseudophryne; species Pseudophryne corroboree. Next base: position 206,107,143 of record NC_086449.1, read on the forward strand.
ACAATATCAGCACTCTCCCTAGCAGCCACCATATCAGAAACAGCAGTAGGCACGACTCAACCCGTAAGATTAGTAGCAAAGGCCCCTAGCGGAGGGACAGGTGAGGTCGTATCGACTGGTAAGTACGGCACCATACACTATGCTGAAACCATTTCACCACATGTTGTAGAATCTACTCAGAATGATGTTGTTGGACTTAATCCTGTTAGGGTAATAGCAGTGCCAAATGGGAAAACTGACACTTCAGGGGCAACTCCTGTCAGGAACATCGCCATGCACTGCCCCTTTTCCCGAGCAGAATTAAGATCAATGATGTCTGAATTCCCTGATCCTAGGAAAGACTTAGTTGCATGTCAAAAGTATATTAGGGAGCTAGGAAATTCTGCAGAGCCAAATAACAAAGATTGGAGGACAGTTTTAAGGGCATGTTTACCCCCCAGTGTTGATCCGTTAAAGTTTATCGCTGATTGCAAGTTAGATGAGGAAGTACCACTAACAGACGAATATAATCAGGATAATGTAAAGAGAATCAACTTACAGTTAGGGGTATATTTTCCTGCAGTAGTAAAGTGGAATAAAATCTTTACAATAAAACAAAAAGAAGGTGAATCCACACCAGAGTATTTTCACCGGGCTCTGCAGGATATGGCTAGGTACACTGGTATAGATGACATTAAAACAAATGTACACCACAGGGAAGTAGCTGTTTCAGTATTAATGGACGGTCTAAAAGAGGTTTTAAGGAATAGAATACAAACCACTAGGCCTGATTGGAGAGGTATGTCGGTGTATGCATTGGGAGAGGCTGCTGCTGGGCATGATCGGAATATCATCAGACACAGGGAGTCACAGAGTGATAAGTTAATGGCTGTAAGCATACAGGCCCTCACTACCCGGCCACCTCAGCCCAGAACTGTGACCCCTGTGGGTAAGTCAACAGGTATAAAATGTTATTGTTGCCACAGAGAGGGACACATAGCACGTGATTGTAAAACAAAACAAAGGCAAAATTCATATCAATCCCCTAGACAACGACCTGACATGAGACATTGGGATCAAGGACCGAAAGGGCGGAGCTATGAGCCACATGCAGGGGAAACAAAAAGGTATCCCCCAAGAAGAGACTGGCAAATCTCTGATAGTTCCCATCTACCCCCACCACAAGTAATTGCTGCCAGCGCGATTCAGGGAGGTCACCATACCCAATAGGGGTGTGGCCACACCTGTAATCTGCAGCCAGTGAAATTGATTGCAAGTCTTGGAAGTGAACCCGAGATCACAATTGATGTAGCTGGTAAATCATTAAATTTCCTTGTAGATACGGGGGCGGCCAAATCAGTGATAAATTTCGACAGTGGGCATGAGAACCACTGGTAAAACAATTCCAGCCATGGGAGTAACGGGAGTAGTACAACACTACCCTGTTAGCAAACCAGCAGAGATTACAATAGGGCCTTTGCATACCAAGCATTCCTTTTTGCTGGCTGCATCGGCACCGACTAATCTCCTGGGAAGAGATTTATTGTGTAAAATGGGGTGTCATTTATTGTACTCCTGAAGGTGTATTCTTAGACATACCTGAGAATCACGCTCAGGAAGTGCGAGACATGCTAGACTCCCCATCAAAATTAATGTCACAGACCGTTATGATAAATAGGAGTTCATCCCAGGTAGAAGAAATGACATCCCAAATACCAGAGTAACTTTGGACTAAAGATGGACAAGACACTGGATTAATGCCAAACGTAGCTCCAGTAGTTGTGCAAGTAAAAGATGGTAGGATAGCTTCAAAAATCCCACAATACCCTCTGAAGCCAGAGGTGGAGTTAGGAGTATACCCCGTAATAAAGCGCTTGCTACAACAGGGCATTCTGGTAAGAACATCCAGCACTGCCAGTAGTCCCATCTTCCCTGTGAAAAAGAGTGGGGGGAGGGGTTACAGGCTAGTGCAGGATCTAAGGGGGATTAATAAAATAGTTGAGTCAGTTCCCCGTAGTGCCAAATCCAGCTGTCATCCTTATGCAAATCCCTCCCACTGCGAAATTTTTCACTGTTATTGACCTCTGCTCCGCCTTCTTCTCGGTACCTCTGCACCCTGACAGCCAATATTTGTTTGCATTCACATACAGAGGAGTCCAATACACATGGACTCGATTACCACAAGGTTTCATAGACAGCCCAAGTATATTTTCACAGGCTTTGCATGATTGTTTACAGTCTTTCCAACCAGAGAGTGGATCAGTATTGATCCAATATGTGGATGATTTACTACTATGTTCAGATTCACTGGAAGCGTCCCTGAAAGATACGAAACAGCTCCTGTTTCATCTTTCAGACACAGGACACAAGGTTTCCAAAGACAAGTTGCAATTATGCCAGACTAAAGTAAAATATCTGGGACACTGTCTGACACAAGGACTGAGACACCTGACCGCTGATAGAATTCAAGCAATTCGAGACATGACTCTGCCACAAACCCAGCAACAGATCAGAACATTTCTAGGAATGTGTGGGTATTGCCGTAACTGGATCCCAGGTTTTTCCATTCTAGCATTACCTTTGCAGGAGATGGTCTCATCAAACAAACCTGATCTGATTTCGCATACAGACGAATCCGAGATGGCATTTGAGAGACTTAAACAGTGCCTAACGCAGGCACCAGCATTTGGTATGCCAGACTATGGGAAACCCTTTGAGCTGTACGGAACAGAAAGTGCTGGTTGCGCGGCAGGCGTCCTAACCCAAAAGCACAGTGATGCCAGCAGGCCGGTAGCATACTACAGCGCTCAGCTAGATACGGTAGCGCGATCCCTCCCCACATGCTTGCGAAGTGTTGCAGCGATAGCATTGCTAGTTACAAAAAGCGAAGATGTAGTGCTAGGACACAACCTCACAATCCATACACCGCATGCAGTGTCAGCCTTGCTGAATTCTGCCCAAACCAGGCACGTCTCATCAGCGCGGTTTACAAGATGGGAATTGGCATTAATGGCCCCCGTAAACATCACCATAAAGAGATGCAGTGCATTAAATCCTGCAACGTATCTCCCAGGTGTGCCTGGACAGGCACAAAGGGTGGAGGATGAGAGTGATGGGGAAGGAGGATTTAATACAGGAGATGACATGCATGATTGTATGGAGTATTTGACCCAAAATTTCACGGCAAGGCCTGACATCAGTGACAACCCACTGGAAGATGTAGATCTTACTTTCTACACTGATGGTAGTTGTCACAGACAGACGGACTCGGGAGACTTGTGTACTGGATACGCAGTCGTAGATGACCAAGGCACCATAGAAGCAGAACCGCTAGGCCCACCTCACTCAGCCCAGGTTGCTGAACTGGTTGCCCTGACCAGAGCATGTGAATTGGCTAAGGGCAAGTCAGCCAATATCTACACCGATTCTAGATACGCCTTCGGGGTAGTCCATGATTTCGGAGCCCTATGGCGCCTCAGAAATTTCATGACGGCAGCTGATACACCGGTAGCGCATGCAGCTCACATCAAAAGGCTTCTAACAGCGATACAGGAACCCGACAGAGTGGCTGTTATCAAGTGTAAAGCACATACATATAGTCAAGACCCAGTATCACTTGGTAACAGCCGAGCAGACGAAGCTGCTAAGTTAGCAGCTGGTACCCCCAGACAGACAGACACCACACAACTGATGGTATTTAATACCGTCAACACACAGAAATTGTGTGAAATGCAAAATTTGTGTTCCACACAGGAAAAGGCAGTTTGGAGGGCAAAGGGATATGGCCAGGAGTCCTCAGGACTCTGGACAGATGGACAGGGTAAACCAGTGGCACCCAGAGCATACCTTCCAAGTTTGGCTGAAGCAGCACATGGGCTGACTCATCTAGGCAAGGAAGGGATGTGCAAGTTGGTAAGAGCATATTGGTGCGCCCCAGGATTTTCTTCCCATGCGGGAAAGAGAGCAATATCATGCCTCACCTGCTTGAGGAAGAATATCGGAAAGGCAATACCAACAGAACCATCTCATATCCTACCTACAGGCGGTCCTTTCCAGGTAATACAGATTGATTTCATACAATTACCCCCTTGTCGAAATTTGAAGTATGTACTAGTTTGTATAGATGTGTTTTCAAATTGGGTCGAAGCATTTCCTGCGGCCACAAATACCGCAATGTTTACTGCTAAGAAAATTGTACAGGAATTTGTGTGTAGATACGGTATCCCTAGAATATTTGAAAGTGATAGGGGTACCCATTTTACAGGTGATGTCTTTCAAGGAATGTGTAAGTTGATGGGAATTGATAGTAAGCTGCACACTCCGTACCGCCCCCAGGCGAGTGCGAAAGTAGAAAGAGTGAACAGCACTATTAAAAATAAATTGAGCAAAGTTATGGCGGAAACAGGATTGACATGGCCAGAAGCTTTGCCCCTTGTATTATACAGCATCAGAACCACTCCCAGGTCCCCTCTTAATCTGTCCCCTCTTGAAATTCTGTTTGGTCGACAACCGCATGTCATGATTAACCCTCAGGATGATTTGAAGTGTAACAATGAAGTGACTGTAAAGTATTTGGTTAAGATGAGTAAACAGCTAAAGAATCAGAATGATAATTTGAAGTTAGTGATTCCTGATCTGCCAGATAGTAATTGTCATGACATTGAACCTGGGGATTATGTAATGATACGGAATTTTCTACGCTCAGGTTGCCTTATTGACAGATGGGAAGGACCATACCAAGTCTTATTGATTAGCACGACAGCATTGAAGGTTGCAGAGAGAGAGACTTGGGTTCATTCGTCTCATTGTAAGAAGGTTGCTGATCCAGAGAGGTCCCGTGATAAGGAACAGACGGTAGAGGAAGTTGTATCACTGGAGTGTCTGTTTCAGGAGGACTGAGACGGCACCTGAGCATTGAGAATAATAAGATCGGAGGCAGTTGTCGATTCCCTGTTCCCTTTTATTGTTTTTCTCCACTTCCCATCCCATCTCCCTCAATTGTTTCTTTCCCCCTTCTCATTCTTCTCCATTTCCTCCTATAAGATGGACTTGCCCCAAGAGACTGTGATCCGGATTTTCCTGTTGACCATGATGTTGACCAGAGCAGTCTGTTCCGGCGAGAGTACCATGGAGGTCGAGAGAGGTTCTGGAATGGGTTCTGATGACAGAGATGGAGGCGTAGATTTCCAAGAACAACATAATCACCGAGTAAAGGCGAGTATCAGAAAACGATCTGGTAGCATTGACAATAGAAGAAATTGTGAAGGATTGTTAGCTGAAGAGAACTGTATCTGTAGACTCTGTGACAGTGTAGTTGAGGATGGGTGTATCAAGAAATGCCAATCCAGTTTTAATATCCACATGGACCGGCATCCATTGAGTGACTATCATTCCTTAGTGGGTAAAGTGTTAAATCAGACAGATTGTTGGGTATGCTCTCAAGTACCTCAAGGCCATAGCAAATCAGGATTAGTGCCCTTCCATTTAACTATAGGGGAGGTACTTGAGCTAAGTGGTGGGAGGCCGGTGGACAGGAGGTTTAATATCTCCAGTCCTCCTAGTTTGAAGCTCCACCAATATCATGTGGATAGATCCCTAGTATGTTTTAACATTTCCAATCCCCGAAAGCCGGGAAATTGGGAAGTGTCATGGAATAACCAAACCATGACCTTTTCATACAGAGCCGATAGAATGCCTACAGATACAGAACTTATACGCCACATAGCCGGTAGTGGGAAATATTTCCGATATAGGTATACCCTAGGAAGTAGGATCATGAGAGTTGGAGAAGTATCACCAGGATACTGTGCACATATCGTACAAACTGATACGTGTACTAAACAGATGGGAGAATTAGGGTTAGGAGATTTCATATGGAAAATGTGTAATATGGTAATGTCCTACTCCGTCCCATATGTTCTTGTTATGCACACCAGTGCCTGCAGGAATGTACTGGTGTTTGAACTGTAATACACACCAGTGCCTGCAGGAATGTACTGGTGTCTGAACAGAGAGGGATGCAAAACAAATGAACTCACAGACAGACTGGGAAATATGACATAACGTACACAGAAGGTGATAGGGTAACAAAACCAACACAGAGTGAACAGAGAAGCCCAGAGGCTAAGAAACTGGGTGTCTCCCTAGTATTAGAAATGCTCAGATGGAAAAAGCAAGATGTTGTGTTTTAATACGTAGAGAACCCGAAATGCTGTTGCTAAGGGCAACAGCAAAACCCTAAAGGGTTACCAACGGGTGTGGCAGTAAACTCCTTGGTCAGAGATGGAATAATAGACACAAGGAGAGTCTCCACAATCCTAATTCTCACTTGCAGGGCCCAGGTTCAGCTTACTGCCACTAAACTGACACATGGACGCCCTGCACAGTGAGAGAGGATTATGCAGGCAGGTCTGAAAGTACAGCCACAAACCTGCTGGGTTCACAGAATAGCAAAAGAACCTCAGCAGGCTAAACGACTGACTCCAGTCTTACTGCTAGGTCTGGATTGGCAGAGTGTAGTACCAAATGCCCAGGCCTATTTGCAGTAAGCAACAACAAAATACAAAGCTACACAGTACTGGCTAACTTTCAGGAACTGACTAACCAACAAAGATTCAGCAGCATCTGCTTACCCTGAGAAGAGGCCTTATAAAGCAGGTGCTGTCCACAACCCCCTCAGACCTCACAGACTGTGAGCACAAAAACCAGCACCGGATCCCATGCCTGTAACCACTGCACAGCAAAAGACCCGAACCGGAGTATCAGCTGCGCTCAGGTTACTCCGCTAGCACTTGTCTCCCGGTTGCCATGACGACGTGGCAGCACAGGGCAGGAGACCCTAACAGTACCCCCCCTCTGACGAGGGGTCAAAGAACCCCTACCACCGGGTTTATCGGGGAACTGCGAGAAGAAAGAGCGTATCAGTCTGGGGGCATGAAGATCACAACTGCGCACCCACGACCGCTCCTCCGAGCCATACCCCTTCCAGTGCACCAAAAATGACAGCCGACCCCGAACCATCTTGGAGTCAAGAATCCTTTCAACAACAAACTCCCTCTGGCCACGTATCAGAAGAGGGGAAGGTCTTCCTCTGGAAGAAGGATTACTAATCGCCCGTTTTAAAAGGGAACAATGAAATGTTTTATTGATACCCAAAGAACGGGGCAGATCTAACTGAAATGCCACCGGATTGATAACCCTGGTGATCTTATAAGGGCCGATGAACCGGGGGCCTAACTTATGAGATGGCTGTTTCAACTTCAAATTCTTGGTAGACAACCAGACGAAGTCTCCTAATTTGAAGCTGCAGGATCTTTTCCGCTTATCAAAAACCCCTTTGGTCACTAATGACACAGACACAAGGGCTTTCTTCACTTTCCTCCAAATACCTCTAAGGACCGAAACGACAGAGGAACCACCAGGCGTGGAGTCCAGGGGGTCAAAAGAATTGGCCTTAGGATGATGCCCATACACACAAAGGAAGGGAGAGATCCCTGTAGCAGAGTGAGCCGCGTTGTTATAGGCAAACTCCGCCATTGACAGATGAGCAACCCAGTCAGTCTGACACTTGGAGACATAACACCTGAGGAACTGCTCCAAGGTCTGGTTCACCCTTTCAGTCTGCCCATTAGACTGCGGATGGTAGCCTGACGACAAGCTGACAGAAATCTGGAGATCGGAACAAAATGCCCTCCAGAATTTGGCCACAAACTGGGATCCGCGGTCAGAGACCACATCAAGTGGCAACCCGTGGAGGCGCACAACATGCAGCATAAATAATTCAGACAGGCGTCTGGCCGATGGCAGCCCAACCAGTGGAACGAAGTGCGCCATCTTCGAAAACCTGTCAACGACAACCCAGATGGCTGTCATCCCAGAGGATTTGGGCAAGTCCACAACAAAATCCATTGAAATGTGGGTCCATGGCTTAGATGGAATAGAGAGTGGATGTAATGGGCCAACAGGAACCCCTCTAGGAGTCTTATTTCGGGCACAGATGTCACATGCCCGAACCCACTGATCCACATCCTTAGCCACCGAGGGCCACCACACCGCCCTAGATAGCAACTCCCGAGTTCTGGCAATACCCGGGTGACCTGCCGACTTCTTGGCATGGAATTCCAGGAACACTCGCTGTCTTAACCTAGGAGGCACAAACAAAAGACCTACCGGAAGGTCTGGAGGAGCCTGCTCCTGTGCTCTAAGGACTAATGACAAGAGGTCCTGGGTAATGCCCACTTTAATACATGATGGGGACACAATGGGCAACGGCTCCTCGGTGGTCTCCAGGATTGGAGCAAAACTCCGCGAGAGCGCATCAGCCTTGATGTTTTTTGACCCAGGGCGATATGTTATCAAAAAATTAAAGCGAGCAAAAAACAAAGCCCATCGTGCCTGCCTGGCATTGAGACGCTTCGCTGACTCTAAATATGCCAAATTCTTATGGTCGGTGAGAATTGAGACCACAAACTTAGCCCCCTCAAGCCAGTGTCTCCACTCCTCGAGTGCATCCTTAATAGCCAACAATTCCCGGTTACCCACGTCATAATTCATCTCGGCAGGCGAAAATTTACGGGAAAAGTAAGCACAGGGATGAAGGCGATTATCAGACACTCCCATCTGAGAGAGCACTGCCCCAATACCCATCTCAGAGGCATCCACCTCCACCACAAAAGGACGCTCTGGATCTGGGTGTCGCAGCACCTTGGCCGAGACAAATGCCCTTTTGAGACGGGCAAAAGCCGCTTTGGCCTCACAAGACCAGTGAGCAACATCCGCCCCTTTCTTAGTGAGTGCCACCAAGGGCGCCACTATAGACGAAAATCCAGCGATAAATCGTCTATAAAAATTTGCAAAGCCCAGGAAACGCTGAAGCGCCTTCAAACTAGTGGGCTGCACCCAATCCAGGACTGCCTGTACCTTGGAACCCTCCATTTGGAAACCTTCTGGGGAGATAATATATCCTAGAAATGCGATTTGCTGAACTTCAAATTCGCACTTCTCCAGCTTCGCCCCAAGCCGGTGGTCTCTGAGTTTCTGGAGGACTAAGCGTACATGCTTCCGATGTTCCTCCAGGGAATGGGAGAAGATTAGGATGTCATCTAAGTATACAACTAAGAATCTATCCAAATATTCCCTGAGCACATCGTTCATGAAATCCTGGAAGACTGCCGGGGCATTACAGAGCCCAAAAGGCATCACCAAATATTCATAATGCCCTGAGTGGGTATTAAAGGCAGTCTTCCATTCATCCCCCTCTCTTATTCGGATTAGATTGTACGCACCGCGTAGGTCAATCTTAGAAAAAATGGTGGCAGTACGAAGCTGGTCAAACAAGACCGAAATGAGACGCAGTGGGTATGAGTTTTTAATCGTGATACGGTTCAATTCCCTGAAGTCGATGCAGGGTCGCAATGAACCGTCCTTTTTACCCACGAAGAAGAACCCCGACCCAACTGGAGACTGTGAAGGTCTGATAAATCCTTTAGCCAAGTTCTCCTTAATGTACTCTGCCATAGCCTGAGTCTCAGGACGTGACAGGGAGTACAACCTGCTCTTGGGAAGCTTAGCATTCGGCAACAAATCAATGGCACAGTCATAGGGGCGATGGGGAGGTGGTACCTCTGCAACTTTTTTGGAGAACACGTCCGCAAAATCTGCATAACACCCTGGCAATCCTGGCAAACTTAGCTGCGAGAGCCTGACTGGAAGGCTCAAGCAACTCCTGAAACAATCAGTACCCCAACTAAGAATCTCCCCAGAGACCCAGTCAAATTGAGGATTGTGGGCCCTTAACCAGGGTAACCCCAACACCAATGGGGCAAAAGTACAGACAGTCACATAAAAGGACAATTTTTCAGAGTGTGTGGCTCCAATAAACAAAGAAATCTGGCTAGTGCAAGAGGTAATTTTACCCTGGGATAATGGTTCCCCGTTTAACCCACAAATCTCAATTTCCGACGCCAAGGGTACTAAGGGAACAGAGTGTTTCAGGGCGAATTGGCGGTCCATAAAAACCCCGTCGGCCCCACTGTCCACAAAGGCCTCAGTCTTGACAGTTTGACCGAGGATCTTCAAGGTCACCGGAATGATAAAAGTCGTCTTGGGAAATTCTGACTTCTGGCCTGACAGGATATTTCCCATCACCCTCAGGCCCTGAAGTTTTCCGGCTTTTCTGGGCATGATACTACCACATGACCCTTATTCCCACAGTACAAACACAACCCCTGCTGTCTCCTCCGCGTCTTCTCACGCGAGGAGTGGCGGGTAGCCCCAATCTGCATAGGCTCCTCGGAAAATTCCTCAGAGTCTGAGGTTCCCTTGGGAAAGAAGGAAACCTCGGTCTCCCTTTCAAGCCTACGCTCTCTCAGCCGTCTATCCACCCGGATGGATAACTGCATGAGCTGATCCAAGCTATCAGGCAAGGGATATTGTACCAGTTGGTCTTTTATCTGGTTAGAAAGACCTCTTCGGTACTGGTGTCTCAGGGCTGGGTCATTCCACTGGGTATCATGGGCCAACCTCCGAAACTCCGTACAGTAAACCTCAACTGGCCTTCGCCCTTGCTTAAGGATCGAAATCTGAGCCTCGGCTGAGGCCGTCTTGTCAGGGTCATCATACAACATGCCCAGTGCCGTAAAAAAAGCATCAACACTTTTAAGCGACGGACAGTCAGGCTGCAACCCATATGCCCAGACCTGTGGGTCTCCTTGTAGCAAGGAAATCACTATGCCCACCCGCTGAATCTCTGACCCAGAAGACTGAGGCCTAAGCAGGAAATATAACTTGCAGCTCTCCTTGAAACAAAAGAACTGCGAGCGATCTCCAGAAAAACAATCCGGAAGATTTACTTTCGGCTCCTTAACCCCTGAAGGTGCTGCTGCTGCGGGAGCTCCGCCAGCGGCCTGGGAGGTGTGCATTTTAATGGACAAATCATTAAATTGACGAGTCAGGACCTGCACCTGATCGACCACCTGTTGCAACGTATTTTGAGGGGTATGCTCCATATTCCCACAAAATTTCAACAGGAGTATTGGGCTGCTGAATATGTTATGCACACCAGTGCCTGCAGGAATGTACTGGTGTTTGAACTGTAATACACACCAGTGCCTGCAGGAATGTACTGGTGTCTGAACAGAGAGGGATGCAAAACAAATGAACTCACAGACAGACTGGGAAATATGACATAACGTACACAGAAGGTGATAGGGTAACAAAACCAACACAGAGTGAACAGAGAAGCCCAGAGGCTAAGAAACTGGGTGTCTCCCTAGTATTAGAAATGCTCAGATGGAAAAAGCAAGATGTTGTGTTTTAATACTTAGAGAACCCGAAATGCTGTTGCTAAGGGCAACAGCAAAACCCTAAAGGGTTACCAACGGGTGTGGCAGTAAACTCCTTGGTCAGAGATGGAATAATAGACACAAGGAGAGTCTCCACAATCCTAATTCTCACTTGCAGGGCCCAGGTTCAGCTTACTGCCACTAAACTGACACATGGACGCCCTGCACAGTGAGAGAGGATTATGCAGGCAGGTCTGAAAGTACAGCCACAAACCTGCTGGGTTCACAGAATAGCAAAAGAACCTCAGCAGGCTAAACGACTGACTCCAGTCTTACTGCTAGGTCTGGATTGGCAGAGTGTAGTACCAAATGCCCAGGCCTATTTGCAGTAAGCAACAACAAAATACAAAGCTACACAGTACTGGCTAACTTTCAGGAACTGACTAACCAACAAAGATTCAGCAGCATCTGCTTACCCTGAGAAGAGGCCTTATAAAGCAGGTGCTGTCCACGCCCCCCTCAGACCTCACAGACTGTGAGCACAAAAACCAGCACCGGATCCCATGCCTGTAACCACTGCACAGCAAAAGACCCGAACCGGAGTATCAGCTGCGCTCAGGTTACTCCGCTAGCACTTGTCTCCCGGTTGCCATGACGACGTGGCAGCACAGGGCAGGAGACCCTAACAGTTCTCCCCGATGATGCATATTTCATATGCTGGAGGAAGGCGTATAAGTGGCTTGCCCCAAACTCAGAAGGGTTATGTTATATTGGAAAAGTACTGCCTGAGGTAATGACCGTATCCCACACTAAAATGAAGGATATTCACCGCAGTGCCCAAGCTCCTTATACTCACACTCATTACGAACACATCGTTAAACGGCACCTGATAGAAAGAACAGAGCATCCGGCCTCTGACCTGATCCATGAATCCACCGGGATTCAATTCCTAATCGCGTTAGATATCACTCGTACCGCCAGAGGAGTGATAAATTATAAATATATATCTGCGCTTGCAAATTTATTAGACAATATCACTGAAATGTATGATGACACATTCAGGTATACCGGAAGGAAGCTCCAAGCTTATAAAACAGAACTGGTTCAGCATAGGATGATTCTCAATTATCTCACAGCTGTGACAGGCGGGTATTGTGTTACCCTAGCGACTCAGTATGGAATAAAGTGCTGCACATATATTACAAACAGCACCGAGGACCCGGTCGAGGTCATAGACAAAAAGATGGATGACATTTTGCAATTAAAATGGGAGTTCCGAAGGAAACACAATCTCACCCTTGCCGCTGTGGGTAATGAGCTGACCAGTTGGGTGTCATGGTTGAACCCACGAAATTGGTTCTCTGGTTTAGGAGAATGGACTCAAGGAATTATCATGGATGTAGGGAAATTTCGTTTGTGTACTCTGGGTGTCATCATATTGGTCGGTCTGATATTTAGATGCGTTCGGGTTTTAACAAAGTGTAAACGTAGCGCCCGAGTGATGAGTTTAAGAAGTGAAGATACTGTAATAACAACGACTGATTTGGTTTATGACCCAACGATAGAGACAATGTTGTGATGAAAATGTGATTCCACGATCGGGGCGTGGCCTGGCTAGCAGTGAGGACAGAAGCACCTCTCATGAGCTCCTGCTACCTAAGGGCTCAAAACCCAAATTTACCCCCATAAAAGTACCCTGCTCCCACCTCCACATACCTTATTGCCTCTGCCCTAAGTAGCCCCCAACAGGGAAGCGAGCTGCGGAGTCGGGAGGCGGCCTTGGCTGTCTCTGCGGACTGCGGCCTTCCCCTCCTGGTGAAGCCGGGGCCTCGATTTTGGCGTCTAACGGGGCCGGGCTCCGGAGCCCTCAGCGGGAGCCGAGAAAAACTCCTCCAGCCCTCCTAGAGGTACTGCGCTGGGCTGTAGTGACCTCGTCTACCCCCGTGGTTCTGCACAGCGGAGCTGGGTGGCCGACGAACCGGGCCTGCGTCCTCCGGCTACCTCCGGCCGCCGAGGCCTACTACGCGACCTGCAGCCGGGGCCTGGAGTTTGGGGATACCCCGGCCGGGAGCTCCGGGACCGGAGCGCGGCCGCAACGGAACCCCCAGGACATCGGACCCTTCCCCCCTGGCTTGGCTGAGCACCCCCTGGCACCTGGAGAGAGCCTCAGCACCTCCACCAGCCCCACAGGAGACTTCTGAGGAGGGTGGACTGCCCTGTGTGAGCTGCGGCGGCCATCTTGGATTCTCGGGCCATAAGCTGGAGAGAGCTGTAATCACCTAAGGTAAGCCCTGAAAAGCTGTAAAATACAGTCAGCGGGCTGATTTACCTTCAATGCCTGGTCCTCTTGGAGGGTGGTGAGTACCTGCTGTTGCCACAGCAATTATTCCCGATCTGCACCCCTGCCCCATAGAATCCTGTGACACGAACCCGGAACCTCCATTTTGCTTTCTGGCATTTAGCCAGGGTGAAGATAAATTGCATTATACCACACACCTCGCACCCGTGCAGGCCCACAGATTCTGCCCGCACTACCGCCCGCAGTGGCGACAACCATGAAAGAGCTTTAATATCCACGGGGTAAACCGGGACCACGGGATGAAGGGTTAAGCCGCAACCTACCTCGACACCGGAGCTGACGCCTGGGAAAGCCCTGCCCCCGACGTCATGTTCCCGACCCACTCTTAAGATGAGTTAACGCAGGATAATAAAGTGCCATAACTAAGTAATACGAATCTATCTATAACGTTCAGGCACACTATCCCCAACTCAAAGGTTAGGACACCTGAAGAAGACAAATTTATCCCCCTCGGGAGGCCGCTACGGTGAGCTACTTGATCTACAATAACAGAAATCAGGAACACGAAATAATTTTGAACACCGACCAACTCCTACGAACCTGACAAGACACCCTCCTCCGCCCCCCGACTCTCTTGGGGCTCCCACCATTCACCCCACCAGCTGCAAAGGAGACCGGTGCAAACCTAAAACGGAAAGCAGTCCGATCTCCCCGGACTAATATACGGACCCTGAACTGTGTCCCCCCGTCAACTATTTTTTCACTCCCTTCTTTTTTCACCTCCACCTTCACCCCCCCCCCCCCCCCCTTTTTTTTTTTTTTTGGTACATACATGCCACTATGTCTAAAAATAAAAAAGCAACACAAGTCCCGACTAACTTCTTTGGCTCAAAACCTAAGGGCCCACAGAACCCCAACATGTCCGCAGGCTCCCCCCCCTCTCCGTGCTCATCGGAAACAGGTATCGACCCTCAGATACAGGCGGTCATGTCGAGCCTACTGGAGGGGGTACAATCTGCGTTCAAACAGGAACTCTCGAACGCCATAGCCGACTTTAAATCAGACCTTACAGCCCTTGGCAATCGAACGGACACATTGGAAACCAAGACAGACGATCTCTGTCGCTCCCAACACCGACTTGACAGTGAGCTCACTAGATTGCACGAAGAAATGGAGACCCTCAAAGAGCGACAAGAGGACCAAGAAAATCGTTCGCGTAGAAATAACCTACGCATACGCGGCATCCCGGAATCGGTCCTCGGAACATCGCTGCCGGCATTTCTGAAAGATTTCTTCACGCACATAACACCAGACCTCACAGACGAAGAATGCCTCTGCGACAGGGCACACAGAGCACTCCGTCCAAAACCGTCTCCTGCCCAACCACCCAGGGATGTTATTATCCGTTTCCATTATTTCCGTTCAAAAGAGAAAATCTTGTCCTCCGTTCGAGACTCACCGGAGACCCTGTTTAAGGGTATGCAACTACAGATTTATCAGGACTTAGCCCCCTCCACGATCCAGAAACGACGGGACCTCCAGCCGGTCACCCGGATCCTGCGTCAGCATCAGATCAGATACAGATGGGGATTCCCCTTTCAACTCCATGTCTCGGTCAACAACCTTGTCCACTCAGTCAAGACCCTAAACCAGGGACAGGAACTACTGGCAAAGTTAGATCTCCTCCCACCATCACCCGCAGCAGAGTTGGCGACTTCCTCATCGAAAACATCGCACCCTCCGCCACCCCTCCCAGACTGGACAAGGGTGACCCGACAGCGTAACGCGGACAAAGACCCTCCCTGACTTGGGGAACCCCCCACTGTGGATCATACACGTCATGCTGGCGCAACACTTGCGCGCATTGAACTGAGCCAAAGTCGTGGATGACCCGACCTCCATCCTTCTGCCAGTATCGTAATTATTTTCTGTTATTGCTGTTATAACTAAGCCATACTTACTTGCACCCCTGTGGTTTATCCTCCCCCCACCCCACCCCTGTTTATATCCCCTTTTTTTTGTGCGAGTCTCTCCCTCCCTCCCTCCTCTCTCCCCCTCCCCATTTTGAATTTACGTTTAAATTTCCTGTTGTCTGGACACAGTTCTCACTGTCCTATACTGTAATATGTCCGATATAGTTTAAAAGGCTGACCCCGACCCTTGTGGCCCGGGCACCCTAGGCCCTCCCACATGGTACCCTGGTTACCCCCCCATAATCCCTCACTGATGCTTACAATGTTATTGATGCAATGCTTTCTCCCTGGCGGTCCCCGAATGGGACCCACAACTTTAGGGATGTTTCCCCGTTTGGGGTGTTTCTTTTTCTTCTCTATTTTCCTCTTTCTTTCCCTCTCCTGGCGACCTCTGCCTGACCTTCCCGTTCCTTTTCTTGCTAGGCCCGGAGGGGTGGCCCTCTCCTGGCGCGGGCGGTACGTTACCGGACCTTTAGGGCAATATGTCATACTTCCCCACGCAAACAGCCATGTCCCTTAAAATATTCTCGGCCAATGTAAATGGCCTAAACTCCCCTAGGAAACGCACTGTGTTCCTGAGCGCCTGCAGACGGGAGAAAATCGACATAGCATTTCTCCAGGAAACACATCTCACCGGTCCCCATACCCAGCTTAAGGGCAAATGGTTCTCCCAGTCCTACTTTGCTTCGGCAGACTGTAAAAAACGGGGTGTGGCCTTATTAGTTCGCCGTAACATCCCGTTTATCCACTCTAGAACAGTGACGGACCCAGAAGGACGCTTCCTCATGGTAATGGGCACCCTCCGCTCAACGCCTCTCACACTGGTCTCCATCTATGCCCCCAACCAAGACCAGTCTCTGTTTTTCGACGCTCTTTCTAAACGCTTATCACGGGAAGCACAAGGAAGCATTATTATGGGTGGCGACTTCAACACCATAATCGACCCCTTACTAGACAGATCTGCCCCCCCCCCCCGCATGCTTCTATATCAACCCTCCCCCGGGCCTCCCGCACACTTACCGCCATCATGAAACATCACGGCCTCTGTGACACTTGGCGTTCTCAACACCCTCACATCAAAGACTTCACACATTTTTCAGCCCCACACCAACACTACTCCAGGATCGATATGATCCACATCTCCTCTGCCCTCATGCCACTGATCTCGGACACGGGCATTACACCTCTGTCATGGACGGACCACGCTGGGGTCTATCTCCTCATAGATATATACCGCGTGCCGCGTAAGAGATACAAATGGCGTCTGGACGACTCGCTTTTACAACACCCCTCAGCATTAGAGGAAACCAGACTAGCAATCACACACTACTTCACCGAAAACACATCTCCCGATATCTCGCTCAATGTTCTCTGGGAAGCCCACAAAGCTACGATTCGCGGAGCCTTATTAGCAAAATCGTCAGCTCTTAAGAAAAAAGCCGCGCAAGAGATATCCTCCCTCGAAACAGAAATAGCCACCCTTCTATCCAAACATAAAGCATCCCCCAATCCTTCCCTGCTCACTCAGATAGATTCCCTCCGGGGACAACTTAATACCCTCCTCTCCAACCGCGCGGCATTGATCCTCCGGAAGCTGCAACAACGCTTCTTTGATAAAATGGATAAAATAGATTCCCTACTGGCCAACAAACTACGCCGCAAGCAAGCGTTGGGTGCAATAGATAAATTGTATTCGTCACGAAGGGGAACCTATACATATGACCCTGAAGTGATGGCCGAAGAATTCCGTTTGTTTTATAGCTCCCTTTATAACCTACCCGACCCACCCCAGCAGTCTCCAGAAGAGACAGGGGGAGTGCGCTCATACTTGTCTGATACTCCAATCCCAACCCTGTCGGATTCTCAGTCGGAAGCCCTTAATTGTCGAATCACGGAGGAGGAGACATTAGCCGCCATACGATCAATGCGCTCGTCGGCCGCCCCAGGCCCGGACTGTTTCACAGCCCAATATTATAAACTCTTCGCGAAGGAGCTGACCCCACACCTAACCTCCCTATTTAACGGTGTTTTTAAGGGAGCCCCCTTCCTGCCAGAGTCCACCCGAGCCGATATAGTGGTAATCCCAAAGCCCGACAAAGACCCGACTAGCTGCCTGAACTACAGACCGATTTCACTATTGAATGTCGACCTGAAGATATACGCGAAAATATTAGCTAATCGCTTGGGGCCCTTGATGCCCGGTCTGGTCCACCCGGACCAGGTCGGCTTCATCCCTGGACGCCAGGCACCTGATAACACCAGAAGGGCCATAGACCTAATATATTCGATCCAAAAAAGGAAATCTCCCTCCCTCATCCTGGCCCTCGATGCGGAAAAGGCCTTCGACCGTATATCGTGGTCTTTTGCCTTTGCAGTCCTTGGCAAACTGGGATTCTCCGGAGAATTTTTGGAAGGGATCAAAGCACTTTACCGCTCCCCATCGGCCCAAGTTATGGTGAATGGTGTCTCCTCCTCCAGTTTTGAGATTGCCAACGGCACCAGACAGGGTTGCCCCCTTTCCCCGTTAATTTTCGCACTGGTCATGGAGCCCCTAGCAGCAAGAATTCGCAACAACAATTCTATTCGTGGAATATCCACAGGCCTATCCGAACATAAAATAGCGTTATACGCCGACGATGTCCTGATATCCCTCACAGACCCAGCCCAATCCCTCCCCGCCCTCTTATCCGAGATCACCTCATACTCCCAGTTCTCTGGATATAAAATAAACGTTAATAAAACAGAGGTCCTAAACTTTTATATCCCAGCAGATCTCAAACAGGACCTCCAGAACATCCTTCCATGTAACTGGTACACAAAGAAAATCAAATACCTCGGTGTGTACCTGACCCACCATCACCACCAACTTTTCCAAGCAAATTATCCCCGTCTATTGCAGACAATCAAGGAAGATTTGGTGGAATGGTCCAGCTATTTTATATCATGGATAGGCAGAATCAACTCCGTCAAGATGAGCGTACTCCCCCGGCTTTTGTATTTATTTCAGACCCTCCCAATTTACGTCCCTACCTACGTGTTCAAGACCCTGCAACGCCAATCCTCCCTTTTTATTTGGAACCATAAGCGCCCCCGCGTTAGACTTAAACTGCTTCAACGCCCCTCCAGAGGCGGAGGCCTGGGTATCCCGGACTTTAAGAAATATTTCTATGCTGCACAACTTGCTCAGTGCGCACAATGGTGCAACGAGGGAGGGTCACGAAAGGTCTGGGTGGGAATCGAGGCAGAGGAAACGGGCCTAGCTACATTATCCTCCCTACTGTGGCTTCACCGAAACCAGCGTCCACGCGCGGCCCTCTCGCACCCTGTAGTAAGCCGTTCACTAGCGACATGGGATCTAACAAATAGACGGTTCAATTTAGCCCCATACCCATCTCCGCTAATTCCATTATTTCACAACCCAGCCTTTCCTCCGGGCATGGGTAAAGCCTCGCATACATGTTGGCGCTCGAGTGGTATACTATACGTTAACGATATTACCTCCAATGCCACTTTCCCACAATTCGCGGATATTCGTGAAGGAACAGCAATCCCCTCTTCGGATTTCTTCCGCTACCTACAAATCAGACACTTCCACTCCACCACTACCACCACCCTCCTCCACAGACACTTATCTCCCTTCGAATACATTTGCTGGAAACGCACCAACACCAAGGGCCTCATATCAGATATTCACATCTTACTTGACGACTACCCCAACGCATCCCAAGCCCCCCACGAAGCGGCATGGGAAAAGGAACTGGGAGTAACTATAGACAATGAAGACTGGGTAGATATTTGGGACAATGCTGCCTCCAGCTCTATCTGTGTGAAAATTAAAGAAAACACATATAAACTACTCTACCGTTGGTACTATGTCCCAGCCCGCCTACACACTATGTTCCCCAACACCCCAGATGGTTGCTGGAGGGGGTGCATGGACAGTGGCTCTTTCTTACACATATGGTGGGCCTGCCCCAAAATTCACAAAATATGGGGTGAACTCATTATATTACTTTCGCGCTTATTTGACATCTCTATCCCCCCAGACCCCCAATACTTCTTGCTCCCCATGTCCCTCCCAATCCTCAATAGACACCAAAACAAACTATTTCGACATATAGTTTCGGCAATGACATGCCAAATTGCTACAGACTGGAAGAGCCTGACCCCTTCACCAATGCCGGTGATAATCTCCCGAATATGGTATGTCCACAA
The DNA here is from genome assembly GCF_028390025.1 of Pseudophryne corroboree. Classification (NCBI taxonomy): domain Eukaryota; kingdom Metazoa; phylum Chordata; class Amphibia; order Anura; family Myobatrachidae; genus Pseudophryne; species Pseudophryne corroboree. The sequence goes on from NC_086449.1 coordinate 206,126,891, forward strand.
AATGGAATATATGACCGCAGTCATACGTAACACCTCGAAACAATTTGACAAAGTATGGTCCCCGTGGCTAAACCTACAGCAAGCCTCCTCCCCATTTATGGCCTGACGCGTACCCCACGGTCCGACCCGCCTCCTGCCCTGGAGGGCCATCCCTCCCACCCTCTCTACTCCCCCTCCTTTTCTCTCCGACTGGAGGCTCTCAGCCTCACCTGCTTTTCTACCCTCTTTTTTACTCGATTTCTGAGTACTCTTTTCTTCTCATTGACTCCGCTGACTCTCTATGACGGAAGGCCAATCCGTCGCCGAGAGTGCCCCACCGCATACATCTTAACTTTACTCTTTTAAAATAAGGGGAAAACAAAAACAAACCAAAAAAGGATCAATTATTCTGTTGTTGTAACAATTCATTGTAACTATATTTGTTCTTTAAACACCCAAATTGTCCGGGTGCTCTGTTACCAATGTAATCTTATTTTGATCCACCCAATAAATCGTGTTTAAAAAAAAAAAAGAAAATGTGATTCCACGGTCCGTTTCTTTCACCTTTGTTTTCCTCCAAGGTACAAAGACATCCGCTTGGAAGAAGAATTTGACAACCTTTTACACAGACAACTGATGGACTATGCCATAGACCCCCCATATCCCTAGTACTTTAAATTTTACGCTAGCCCAACACTTTTTTTGTAAGTCTATGGACATTGAAAAAGCTTTTTGCACACCGTTTATAGCAAAAGCATCGGGAGACTACAGTCAACATGTACATCGAGACAAGACAAGACAAGACAAGACAAGACACAAGACAAGACCTCAATCGGCAAATATATATTAAACTCACATAGTTTATCACTGCATTTACCATAATTGTTCTTTATCTTCATCTCTACAACCTTCAGGTAATAACACACATAGTCGATAGGGAATATAGGCACAGATATCAGCACTCACATATTCCCCCATTCATGTATCATCAACTAAAATGTGCTCCCCCATTTTGTCGCAACCAAAAGCCGAAAAGAGCTCGGTAAAGTTTGACAGCCCATCCACAGACCCGTACCACGGGATAAGAAGGAATTCAAATGTATACTTCGCAATACCTCGAAGCTTGATTTAAAACACGTACGGCACGATGATACATGACCCCCCAAACATGGATTCATACACACATGCTTCTGCTATCTCACTAGGTCATACCCTTTTCCTACCTTCTCCTCCCCTACCCAATCATAGAAATGTATTATACATGACATATATTTTTCTCTTTTTGAACTGTTTTAGGAAGTGGCAGTTATTGGTGACTGCCAAAGGGTGGACTGTTAAAGTCAGAAAAATATCACGCTACACACTGCCATATATGCACCTCATGCGTGTGCCCGCTGCACGTGCATGAGCCCTCCCGTGCGTGCGTATACTCGCGGTCGCGTGCACTCGTGGACGCGCGGTATGCGCATTTACGGTAGAGTTTGTGTTCGTCTAGCGGGCGACTCAATCGTAACATATTTTATTCATATAATGTATTTTGTAGATTATGGTCCCTTTGATAGAATCTGAAAGTTTAGTTAATGTAGTATGTTCGGGGACAAAGAGATCCCTCTTTGTTTGATACGAAGGGTCAGACAGGGGTTACACAGTGGTGTTTAGTATCCATCGGAAGAGAATATAATTAGCAATATTCCGGTGTTGGTTTGAAGCGGATTAATCGCTCGTGCGTATAGTTATGGACATAAGAAGTTTATGGACATTTACTATATTTGCACTTTATTACCCATGCGGCGGGAAACCCAGTTTCCCACCCACCTGAGCTGTTAGGAATAGTCACAGCCCACCTGTATGAACCAACCTATGACCTTTTGTTATAATGCGAAGACGAATTCCTGTGTCCAATGAACAATAAGAATGTAGGGACCATTGTACTGTATTGTGTGTAGTGTATAAAAGGACAAGCCGATCTGGGCCAGCTCTCTACTCTCTTCAACGGTTCTCATTGCTGATAATCGGGAGCTGGATATCCAGAAAGGCGCTTGCGATTGTTTCCCCTGGTGCGTAAGTTCTCTGCAACCATATTGTCTCTTATTTAATGTTATAAGCCATTCTCTCTCTCCTTCCCCCTTAAATGTAATTGTATCCTTATTGTATTTTATGTGTAGTGATTCGGTTAGGTATTTTAGGTTATCTTGGTAGTGTATAACTTGTATTGTATTATTCTTTTGCAATTGAACGTTCATTCATTTCCTTAAAAGGCGTTAGACCCTTAGACCGGTATTTGAGTGTTTATTATATTGCTAAGGGGTTCTCAGAGCGTCACATACGCTCATACAGCTTTTAAACTAACAAGGTTACACTGTGTTGCATTTACACCTTATCACTGCACAAGGGTTTACAGTATAAGTACATTGTTTATGGTATAGTTATAAAGGTTTAACTCTGTGAGCGTCAGCGCCGCTTGTGATCTCCTCGTGGTCTCGAGCGTCCGCTACGCTGATAGCGTATCATTACGTTAGTCGGCAGCCTATAGCGTGCTTGCCTTTACGCTCTAAGCCGTGAGCGAACGTGCCGCTCGTGCGTCTCGTCCACGGCTAAGCGTTCATTACGCTACGTGCGTACTCTTACGGTATTCCATACGCCAATTGCGTACTGTGTTCTTTAACCTTTTAGAGTGTTTTATACAAGGTATAGAATAGGCATTGTCAGACGGCGCGGCTTCGGGAACAAGCAGCTAGGCGAACCAAGTGATCGAACCCTCTGGAGCTAATGGTGTCCAGTAGCCTAAGAAGCAGAGCCTTTAACTAAGAAGAAGTAGGTCTGACCTCTCCCTTCAGTCCCTCGATGCAGGGAGCCTGTAGCCAGCAGGTCTCCCTGAAAATAAAAAAACCTAACAAAAGTCTTTCTAGAGAAACTCAGTAGAGCTCCCCTAGTGTGTATCCAGTCACTCCTGGGCACAAAGTCTAACTGAGGTCTGGGGGAGGGGCATAGAGGGAGGAGCCAGTTCACACCCAGTCAAAGTCTTTTTAGTGTGCCCAAGCTCCTGCGGATCCCGTCTATGGAGTCCCCAGCATCCTCTAGGACGTAAGAGAAACTTTATTAAACAGTAAGCTGCTGCTTGCTGATTGTGATCGGAGGCAGTGGGCGGCAGGCGGGCCATGATGATAGCTGCACAGTGACAGTGCAGCCCATAACCTCCGAAAGACAGGCTGCGCTTCCTTCTGAACATCGCTGCTGTGTGGTGGGTCCGGGCGGCTGTACACGATCACCTGCTGCAGTAATAGCGCTGGCTCAGGCTCGGGCAGGTGAGGAGAGGGGAGCTGAGTAGTGACGTCTCAGCAGAAGGGGAGTAGCGTTAGCACAGGACTGGCAGCCGGCCAGCCGCGGTCAGTGTTACCGGCGGCGGCTGGCTGTGTGTGCAGCCCGGGCCCTCCACTCCGGGCCCGGGACAACTGTACACAGGGCACCCCCTTGATGGCGGCCCTGCTGCTGGGAGCTGTAGTTTATTTTGAGTCTGATTACAAGTGCGGTGCTGCCGGCCCTAACCAGTATGATGCCCTAGGCAAGATTTCAGCTGGTGCCCCCTAGCACCACCGCTAGTTCCACCTCTGACCATGCACCCCTTTTCTAGCACCATCAACCCTCACCCATAGCAGTCCTCATTTTGGTGCTCCTACCCCCTATATTTTAAATAGGAACAGTGCGCACATTCAGCGTACAGCCCAAAAAGGGGTGTGTTTTTGCTGGTAAGGGGCATGGCCACACAATAGAACCACCAATTCAAATTACGCCACACAGTACTGCAACTTTTTTCACATTTTATCATGTGATAGTGTTCCTTATTCACGTTACATCACACAGTATTACCACTTTACCTTATAAACGTTACTCCTCACAGTAGTGCCCCTTATTTACATTACATCACACTGAATTGCTCCTTATTCACATTACACCACACCATATTGCTCTTTATTCACATTAGACCACACAGTAGTACCCTTTCTATACATAACACCACACAGTAGAGCACCTTAAACATATAATTCCACACATTAGTAATGCATTTATACACATAATACCACACAGTAATGCCCCTTACACATAAGACACACATTATTAATGTCCTTATAAACATAATGTACCTTACACATTATGCCAACCTTTACTAATGCCATTATTCACATAATGTCCCTTACACATATGCCACAAATTATGAATGCCCTTATACACATAATGAAACATATAATGTCCCTTATACATATGCTGCACATTATTAGTGCCCTTATACACATAATGACACACATAGTGCCCCTTACACATTTGCTGCACATTAATAATGCATTTATTTTATACACATGATACACATAATGGCCCTCATTCCGAGTTGTTCGCTCGTTGCCGATTTTCTCTATATTGCGATTAGTCGCTTACTGCGCATGCGCATGGTTCGCAGAGCGCATGCGCTTAGTTATTTTACTCAAAAGTTAGGTATTTTACTCACGGCATTACAAGGATTTTTCTTCGTTCTGGTGATCGGAGTGTGATTGACAGGAAGTGGGTGTTTCTGGGCGGAAACTGGCCGTTTTATGAGTGTGTGTGAAAAAACGCTGCCGTTTCTGGGAAAAACGCGGGAGTGGCTGGAGAAACGGGGGAGTGCCTGGGCGAACGCTGGGTGTGTTTGTGACGTCAAACCAGGAACGAAACTGACTGAACTGATCGCAGTGGCAGAGTAAGTGTCGAGCTACTCAGAAACTGCTAAGAAATTTCTATTCGCAATTTTGCGAATCTTTCGTTCGCAATTCTGCTAAGCTAAGATACACTCCCAGAGGGTGGCGGCTTAGCGTGTGCAATGCTGCTAAAAGCAGCTAGTGAGCGAACAACTCGGAATGAGGGCCAATGCCCCTTACACATATGCCGAACACTATTGTACAACCAACCCTCCAACACACTGCACTCACACGGCCGCTAACACTGTGACCTCTGCCTCTGCTTGGATACAGATGTGTCCTCATAAATCTTGCCTCAATGCGACATGCAGCAGGAGATGCCTGGCGTAAGTCAGTTGGCAATTCTGCTAATGTTGGGCGCCTTTTTTGATGAAAATGCATCTTATTTGCATTGCTATGTGGCTATGAGGCACACGCAGCTTCTGCTGATTGAAATGATATGCGGCATGCCTATAGTCTGTGTGCGACTGTAGCTGTATCTGCATACAAAATGCTACATACAGAATATAGGCATGCCACATATCATTTTAATCAGCAGAAGCTGCTGATGCCCCTAGGCATACCAAATGCCATAGGCAGTTGCCTAGTTTGTCTATGGCTAGGACCGGCTCTGGCTGCCGGACACCAGCGCCGCTCCAGCAGTAACAGACTCTCACCAGGTACAGTCTGACAGTACTGCTTTTCTATCCTTTGGCCGCGGGTGGCACAGTCAGGTGGCGCCCCCTCCTTGCCTGGCGCCCCTGGCGAGTGCCATCCTGGCCAATAGGTAGATACACCCCTGGTATTGGGCCTACTACTACTTTAATGCTATCATGCTCAGACTGGCCAGGAATCAAAGTTAGTTTTAAATGCCCTGCAGACATGCAAGCCAGTGAGCAGACCGGGAAGGCATACAGTACCTAAGCGCTTCATGTTCACGTCTTTTAGTGAGGCTGAGAATGATCATTTTTGCACTAGTTTATGTAAATGATTCACGCGGACTCTAGAAATTAAAATATTTGGTGACAGCACCTGAGATGCTGCTTGGAGTGGGTCACATGTCCTGCAGTCAGCAGATAGCGGTCTAGTTACTAATTGTCTTTATTTTGCACCTAGCTGCCAAGCAGTGAGTCAGTCCTAGAATGATCTGTCAGCGTGTTTTTTCTTTCTTCATGTAAAAGAACAGCAGCATTTCCGGGTCTGAAAGATCACCGCTTTCCTTTTCATCTTACGACTATAAACAAGCAAATGATTTGCCTTTCTACAGCACTACAGATTAATTTTGCATTTAATACCTGATAAAATAATGGGTGGAAACAATGAGATAATAACTTTATAGATGACAACAGAGATACTTGTAATTAACTGCACATATTCATAATAAGTGGAGAGATAACATCTTGTATCCTGTTATCAGGGCTGCATTTACAATCTATGAACCTATAATACAGGCAGCCCTATTAAAGGGACAGCCTATAAATGGCTTTACTGTATGTTGGTTGCGTTTTACAGGATCACCACCTTTTTATTAATCCTTAAATTACATTATTTAATGCCTTTACAGTGTATTAACTGGTTTGATAAAAACTCTAGTAAAGTCTATCTAATTTACCTGATCTGACCCCTGTTTTTTTCTGGGTGGGTATGATGCTACATGGGGACTAGGTTTTTGTGCCCGCCCCCTTTCCTGCATCATCAGCCCAATGTTAGCAGTTCTGAATCGCATACTGAGCAGTCAGGTGACAACGCCTGCCTCCTCATGAGAATAGGGATCTTCGGGGGAGATGTACTGTAGTGGCACTTATCATGCCGCTGTGGCTCTTCCTGCCAGGGCCGGATCTAGGGGGGGGGGCGAAGGGGGCGACCGCCCCCCCCTAACACAGTCATAGCCACGCCCACTTTTGAGCAGAAGAGAGCTCTCCTGGGAGAGCATGAGGCAGAACGATGTGCTGCAGCTTATACCACAGCAGCACAGAGGAGCCAGGAGAGCAAGGGTTACAGAGCATTTGCCCCTCACTTCCTGGTGTGTGGGTACTAGGGCTAATAAATACAATTACCCCATAGCACAGTCACATCACATGTACATAAAACAATCACAAAGCTCTATCTCAGTCTCACTCAAAAAGTTCAGTCAGAATTGAGAGAGGAGTTAGGATTGCAGATGGAAGGAGTTGGGACTGTAGAGGGAGGAGTCAAGATTAAACAGTAAACCGCCCCCCCCCCCCCCCCCCCCCCTAAAGAAAAGTCTAGATCCGTCCCTGCTTCCTGCTTCACCTCTTATCAAGGAGAAACAAGAAGCAATAATGCAGAGATGTATTAACAGGTCGCCCTCTGGAATGGAATATAGGAAACTCACCCTACCGGAGATCCGTACAAGACCCATAGCGCATCAGCCTAGTGCTGCGTCTTACCTCCTGACCTACAAAAGACTAAATAGTACTTCTGGACGCAGTCCCTATTGTTCTCAAATGGGCACTGCGGTCTGCGCTCTATATATCACCTACACCCTGCCTGCCGACCCCGCCCCTCCCCGCTATACTTTCCCCTGTTGCCAGTGCAACAGTCCTCCTCTTCTGGTAGTCTGTCCGGCATACCAACTGTCATAATCCCAACACATTTTGGTAGGTACTGTAACCCTTTCCCTCCTCCTAACCCACCCTTTCCGCAGCCTAACCCTAACCCCTCCCTCCTGCAGCCTAACCCACCTAACCCTAATATTTACCAGCAGACTGTGTCAGGATCCTGACAGTCGGAATGCCGCTGACTGTTTTGTTCAGCAAGAGCCCAAAAGCCATCCGTACAATGAACCCTCAGCAAATATCAGCAAGGCTCAGAAAAAAATGTAAGATGCACACAGAATCCAAGGTTCAA